>NC_047586.1:3442500-3685000 GCF_011004845.1 Esox lucius | reverse complement strand
TAACTACTGTATCAATATAGGTGATGATAACAGACTTTTACGTCAAGTGAAAAGAGGAGAGAATCATGTAGCCAACGAAGTGTTTGACTATCCTGAAGAAATGCTAAGACATCATAAAAAAATCCACCAGAAATAGTCGCAATATAACAGTAAACTAGTGATGGCCGTTCTTCTAGCACCAGGATGTTATGCTAGCAGCGCTAACTCAGATTTTCTTTTTCAAAATAAAAGCCATCATTGAACTATATAAGGTGATATAGTTAATCAAGTCTGTCATTCTAGTCTGTCATTTTATGTTTAATGTCCATTCCAATGTTGTTTTTGTCTGTTCTTTTTACATACTAGATTGTTAACTATATGGCCTTCTAAATCTCAATGATGGCTTTTATTGTGATAATGAAAATCTGAGTGCTGCCAGCATAATATCCTGCTGCTACAATAACGCTAATGAAGCCTCGTTTGGCAACCACTACAGTTAACAGTTTCATTTTAGGCTTCCCGTAGCTACAGAAGGTTGTAACAAGGTTGTAGGTTGTATATTCTGAACAAATCCTCTTTTACCACTGGCCATTTTAACAGCTAATTAGCCATTCGTGAATGATATTAGAGTATCTATCAATATAGGTGACGATATATTTATAACTGACTTTTTTGTCAAATGAAAAGACTAGAGAATCGTGTAGGCAGCGAAGTGTTAGTCTTTCCTGATCAAATCCTAATATCCACCAGAACTGTTTTATTTTAGGCTTCCTATTATGTAGCTATATAAAGTTATAGCAAGCGAAGTTGTCTGTCCTGAACCTCAGGCATCATGTGTGTTGACTGTTACAGGAGTCGAACGTGGGACCTGATGTTCCGTAGCCAGCGTCTCTAACCACTACGCTATTTAACAGGGACAGACTCAGTAAGAGACAGTCACTCTTCTAGGTCGGCTCCGCATACGTGGTCCGGCAAAAAATTATGCAATCCTCCTGACAATAATAAACTGGCCAATCAGGGCCCTACAGAAGAATGGCCAATCAGCGTTCACTCATATTCCAAGGAGTTACTTGTGCACTGCACTGCAGGAAGGGGGAAGTTCATAATTACTGATTAAATGACCAGGTAAAGGGAGTTCATCACTAACCGGAGACCTCAATTGAGCAATAAAACAAATAGTGAAAAAATGGCAACACACTGGCTGGCTATGAACTCCCTTTACCTGGTCAGTTAGGTCTTGATCTGGAACTTTCCTAAACTGGTGAAAACAGCCAGGTGTGACATTTTACACTGGTTACAAATCATAATAGAAATCTGAAAATACTGGGAAGTCATTACAAACCTAATTAAACTGTAATCATAAATACATTACTCTGCTGATCACATCTCTATATCTCCATAAAATAAATATGATCCTAAAATGCAGCTTGCGAAAAGAGAATGCATTCTTAGTGTCTCCAACCAGAGGGCCTCTGCAATAAGTCTATAAGGTACTATTTTCATCTCAGTACAAAAATGTATATTTGTTTTACAGGACTAAACATTATGCAACATGTCATACTTCCATATTGTATATGTAATCCATTATCAGTGCCCAATGCATTAAAAAACTGCAGACACAGTGTTTACCTCAGATGTGTCATCTATACCAGGCTAACCGACACGTTTACCTCAGATGTGTCATCTATACCAGGCTAACCGACACGTTTACCTCAGATGTGTCATCTATGCCAGGCTAACCGACACAATGTTTACCTCAGATGTGTTGTCTTTACCAGGCTAACACGACACAATGTTTACCTCAGATGTGTCATCTATACCAGGCTAACCGACACGTTTACCTCAGATGTGTTGTCTTTACCAGGCTAACACGACACAATGTTTACCTCAGATGTGTCATCTATTCCAGGCTAACTGACACAATGTTTATTGAGATGGGTCGACTGAAAAAGATTACAGTGGATTCACAGGATAAGCAACGTGCACTGCACATAGCACTGCACAAAAACCTTTTTATCCATTTTCTTTGCGAGAGATAGGGCATCCCACTATAAGCCAACTTAAACAGTGCCTTGGGATATCAGGTCACAGACTTCAGGAGTCATTTTTTGGGTAGGGCTCACCACATACGTGGGCACAAACATTTAAGAAGGTACAGTTACAGCCTCAGAAACGTGTTCCTACGCTTTCCATTTAACGGCCTCAGGTAGACCCTGTTCAGACGGCCAGAACGACAGATGACATCACAACCTTCTAGGAAATGTAGGAATGCCATGTGAGTCAGTCAGAGAAAGCATGAAAATAATCCTCCACCAACCGACCGTTGAAATGAATATGTTTGATTAGGGTTCTTGGTCACTCCTGTATGGGTCGATACAGTTCTCCATGAGAAATCTTTGTCATAGCACCAAGCCGACCAACAAATCCAGTTTCAGGCCTTGTCAGTGCTGCTAGCTGACGAGTGACTGGGGGAGGACCGCAGATTACTGACAATGTGCTAGTCACAGGCTACTAGCAGGAAAAGTCTTATGTTCCGGACATGCAGCTAGATGCTTTACATGATCTGTCTTCCATCTGTAGCAGTGAAAAGCATCTATTTCATCTGTAAAGAAAGGGTTGACTCCTAAGCATATTATGTGCCCTACGCTTTCAGACGACGTTGCATGTCAATGAGTCAGTCAGTCAGGGGTTAAGAAACAGACAAGGAACAACATAAAAACAAACCAATCACAAACTAGTGTTTGACCTGCGACCTTCCTGCGCTGCAGTACTCACCAGTCTAATAAACTGCACATATAGGAGTGACAGACAGACGGAGAAAGACAAAACAGCACCAAAAAGAGGGGAAAACGTCAACTGAAAACATGACGGTTCTGATGGCACAGCCAGAAACAGAAAGACAGACAGAAAACTTGGACACATTTCCAGAAGAGGACAAAAGATGAAAGGGACCAAACCATATTATGAACTAAAAAACATGATGGACAGTCATGACTGGACAATCAAAAGGCGTACCTTGATTTCTCTTTGTTCGACAGACTTCTCCCATATCTGTTGGTCATAAGCCCCGATCTGACAGAAAAAGGGGGGAAAAAGCAAAGATGAATTAATACATTTCCAGTCGATTTTCGACATTTATCAAGTTGTGTATTTTCAAAAGTTATTTACCACATCAGGCCTCTGAATGATCACTATAACCAGAATATTATATGCGTGAATTAAGTGAAACGTCTGTACAACAACAACCACCTCTTCCACGGTTATGAATCAGTCATGATACGAACAAACCCACAGCCCTGGCAATGTCAGAGCATTCACACAACACAGTCAGGTTAAAACACCCTCAAACAAACCATTTGGTATGTGCGCGTGTGTTCAATATTTATGGTTAGTGACACATTAACCGTTATCTGAAACAGACTGCCACAAGAAAGTAATTCGGCAGCAAGGAGATATGTGGACAATAATGTAGACAATAATGTGGACAATAATGTTTGGAACTAAAACTTTTTTTTAGGGGTTGATTGTTAAGGCAAATCATTATTTTATTAAACATAACCGATAGAATGGTTCTACATTAGAAGGACCCTTTACAGATACTACATTTATCTTAACTGAAGACGTACGCAATCATGAGGTATCAACTCTGAAGACGTACGCAATCATGAGGTATCAACACTGAAGACGTACGCAATCATGAAGAATCAACTCTGAAAACGTACGCAAATCCATATTTTGTTATTAGCTTGTGTAGATTGGTAAGATAAAGAGGGGGGTGTAGACTTTCATTGGCTGCCGTGTGCCAGCATATGAAATCCTTACCCAGAGTTCATTGTTTGTATCAGACACAATGAAACCTTGTGTCAGAAACCAGCAGAACAGCCACGCTTTTGTAGCATGCGGCACAAATCTCTCTGGTTCTGGAAAGATGAAGGGTCAGATATGGGAGAGAGAGAGTTAAAGTAAGCGAAAGAGGGAGAGAGAAGGAAAGAGGTTGAACGAAGAGGGACAGACAGAAAGGTTAGAGAAAGACAGAGAGAGAAAGCCATAGAGAAACACTCTGTATTTCCTCCCACCACAACTGTAACTATGTCTCGTAGTCCTGGTTAATGTTGGAAAAGACGCCGTAGACTTAATGTCCTTGACCACAGATAGCATCCCTACACCCACATGCACACGCACGCACGCACGCACGCACCTGTTATCTTTGCAACTGTGGAAGCTTCTTGTTAGCTTCCTCTCCAATCAGTGTCTTGAGAAATGCTTTTTCCATTTGCCCTCAGATCACTGGTTCCCAACCTATTTCGCCTGAAGTACCACTAACTTCCCTTTTTTATATTTATATATATATATATTTTTGGATTTTTTTTACTTTAATGCTTTAGTATGCAGGAAAGTGGGGATTTCAAGGGGGCATTTCCATCCATCTTAATCCAGCTATTTTTGGTAAAAACATCCAACGGCCATTTAACAGATGTTTCCAGGAAGGCTGTGCAGAGTTTAGGCGACCAGTGAAAACACTGCTGAAATATTAATGTCTGTCGTTCGGGTGGAGAACTGAGGCTGTGAGCTCAGCTGTTCCTGAATTTCTCTCATGCTCTCATTTAAGGAGAACAAGCGGGTGTGTGTGCTGTGCATGTGTGTGTACGCTCATCAGTCATTTCGGGAAAACAGCCATGTCAAATGTGAAACATGACACCCCTCCCCGATCTGGTGATATGTATGGCGACAGGAAGTGGCTGTGTGTGTGTGTGTTTTAGAGTGTGTGCACGTCTCAGCCTGGTTAGTACATGTTGTTGTGATGGATACTGGCTCAGCCTTCCAGCCAGTGGAAACTCTGCATCTTTCATGAGCCTCATCAAACATGGAACAGGTGGGAAGTCAACAGAAAACCAGTGAGGAAGAGGAGGTCTCTGATAGGATCTGTGGGCGCCAGCCTCGCGGTATGGGTGTTGGCTTCGCCAATGCAAGTTACTTAAACGATTAGAAGGCTAAACAACAGCCTAAAGGCCCGTTTGATCTGCCTGCGGTTGAAGCATGCAACATTAGCCAATTAGCCCGGCAGGCTGGCTAGCTAGCCCCAGACTAGACTAACCCCATTCAAGACAACCAGCACACTGTGGCTGCTACATGTTCTTTAACCAAGAGAGCGGGGCTACTGGCCTTGAATCAATCGCCTGGCTCCAGGCAAACACGCACGCACGCGCACGCTATTGTGCTAACATTATATATATATATATTTTTAAACAGAGCTCGAGATAGTGTACTGTTTTTAAAATTCTAAACCTTGGTTGAAGGAGCAGTGTGGGAAGTAGACGAACATCATGGAGAAGATGTTGGGCAAAGGACTGATCAGGGACTCTCCCGGGTGCATTAGGAGGTTGCAACAATAGTACCGGGTTGTAACTACAATTTGGACTTTACAAAATTGGAAGAAAAAGGTGGACTGAAGGAGGGGGCTAGTATAGAGGATATAGAGGGGGAGGGGCTAGTATAGAGGATATAGAGGGGGAGGGGCTAGTCTAGAGGATATAGAGGGGGAGGGGCTAGAGATGAGATGATAGAAGGACAGAGTGTGTGAGAGAGAGACCGAAAGAGTTACTTTCCACAAACAACTGCAGATAGATAATGACAAAACAAGTCAAACATCGATAGACACTCAAACTCCCAGTAGTAAGATTTGAGAGCCAGTGCAATGGCCGACAGTGGAGCACCAATACTGTAAACACATGTTCATCTCTATTGTCAGATTACCTTCAAACATTATACACTGTTAAATATACACTACATATAGCCAACATACACTCTTACATATACACTACACATAGCCAACATTAAAATGACACGCCTTTATCCTTTACATTTTTTGTTTTTGCAATGTTTATAGACAATTTCAGATTATTATTACGGTTACGTTTTTTTTTTTACTTCGTATTTTCCTTTCCTTTGACAGTGTCTCCTGTGCCAATAAAGCACTTTAAATTAAAACACAGGAGGAGTGGAAATAAATAAAGAGGAAAGAGCAAATCTTAGCCTGGCACTGAGGAAACATATGAGACAGCTGGGGTGTGGCAGCCTAGAAGGGGAAAGGCCTGCTTCACTACAGCCAGCACAGCAGCCAACATGGAACCACCCGGAACCACCCGGAACCACAAACCAAACCTGATCACCGAGACTGACTGAAAAAATTATTATATATATATATATATAAAAAAAGGAAACCACACATTGCAACGGCAATGGCTGGGAGACCAGGACGAATAGTGTGAAGATCTACACACCCACTACTGTCAATCACTATGGACGACCAGGGTCGGTTAAATTACGTGTTTAGAAGGTGTGAAGGACTCCTGGCGGAACGGACTCCGACAGGTTCAGATCAATCAGAGTCGACAGCTCACTGGGGTTAAGCCAAATACACCAGCAGCTCCAAAACAAGCGGTCAGAATTTCTCCAGCCCAACACATTCATACAGCACAAGCAGAACAACACACAAATAATCCTACAAGCCTAGCCGTTACAGATAAGGCTATTGGTGACACCTCTCGTTGACTCAAAACTGTCTGCTGCCCCTAACTTACTAACAGTGTGAATAGCAGAGGTATATGGTGGAAACTAAAATCAGCGCGGCACACTACGGCCTGTCTATGCTCAGTGGGGGGGGGGGGGGGGGGGGAGAAGATAGGCCCAGGGAGGAGATATGCCGAGGGGCAGGGCCCGAGGGGCGTGGGAGGAGCTATGCCCGAGAGGCGGGGGAGGAGCTAGGCCCCGCTGCCACAGCGCCAACTTCACCATCACGTCCAAGCTGTCGGGAGTGTGATCGTAGTGTCGCCACGGCAGCCTGATTACGCAACAACCCTAACCCAACCTATGCCACTGCCCAGAGACAATGGTCACACGAGCGGACAGTGCCCTGTGATTTCGGAGAATGTCTCAGCGATGCCTTTCAGGTAACAATGGAACACGTGTCTTTTGTTCAAAACAGAGGGGATGGTGGCTCGCCGGGGCGTCGTCATGGAGACACTGTGTTCTTCTGAGTCAGTGTGGCACTACAATGCAGTGCTACAGTTTGCAGTAAACCAGCGTTGCTGTAGAGGAAAGTATTTTATTATCAAATACTAAATTTTCATAAATGTTACAACAAAGAATGTTGGGGGGGGGGGGGGGGGGGTTCATTGCTGATAGGCCTTTACTTTTCAGTCCACATTTGTTACCACTTTCTCACAGGGGAAGCCACATGGAGGCGATGCATCCAAAACTCCAGTCTACCCCAGGAATCTTCAATAGCAAGATTGAAGATTCCTGGCGTAAAGAGGACGCGGCATGGCCGTTGTGCCAAATAAGATGAAAGAGCAAAAAGGAGACGGATCAGAGAGGAGACTAAGAGCCCACTTGACCCAGTCTTGACCATAAAAGCCTGCAGATCTGTCAGGGGTCACGTGACAACAATATCCCAAGTCCACATATGTGTCCTGGCAGGAAGGAAGCAGTTACTCCAGAAAGCCCTCCTTGAAACCCTGTTTGAATTATGCCAAACATCAAACAGGCCTGAGGAGAAACTGCTGCCCTCTGGGACTGAGGTGAAACCGAGAAGGAAGTTCACTGTTCAGTACGATCTCTGGATAAGGGGGGGGGGGGGGGGGGGGGGGCGGGTTGTTAACGGCCGTCCTCAAGAATTCTCAACTTCTCCGATTCAGAGGCGTTGTCATATCAGCGATAAAGACGTACATGAGACGCTGAACTTTCAGGTGACTAATTACAGACCGACACGCCACAACACGGGCGTGGTTTACAGGTTATAATAACAGAACCACACCCGCCCAATTGGGGAACGCCAGGTAAGCTGATCTGAGGCCAGTGGTTAAGTCCCGGCCAGCAGCCAGTTGGGGCAAATAATACTTAACCACACAGACCTGACAGCAACACCCCACCCTGGCCTTAGTGACAGCGCACAAAACTGGAACCATTTTCACTTCAGGGAAATCTCCATCCTGTTTTCCTCTGCCCCTGAAAAACCATACACAAGGACCCCTTCTGGGGCGCATTCATTCTATACACGTTAGGTTAGTCCAAATCTGGGCTACACGCTTAGAGATATCGTGACTGGGGCTAAATAAACCCCCTATCCAAAGCAGGCAAGGATTAGTTCAAAGATTATAATAATTATTATTTTGATTAAACTTTAGTGCTTATTATTAAACTTTAGTGCTTATGATTATATATATATAAAACAACTCTCCAAGGATATACAAACCATTGAGCACAACTGTATGTGCACACATACATAGCACACATACATAGCACACATACATAGCACACACAGTTGTGCTCAAAGGTTTGTATATCCTTGGAGAATGGGTAATATATGTATACTTTTTTAAGAAAACATGAGTGAGCAGCCAAAATATTTCTTTTATTTCTTATGGGATTCATATTCAACTGTAGGTTGTAAAAGAATGGCACAATTATAAAACAAAACATGGCAACAAAGAATAAATTGAACTGACCCGTTAAAAAGTCTGCAATCCCTTAGTTCTTAATACTGTGTATTGCCCCCTGTAGCATCAATGACAGCATGCAGTCTTTTGTAATAGTTGTCTATGAGGCTCTATATTCTTGCAGGCGGTATAACTGCTCATTTGTCTTGGCATGAACTGCACGTTTGAGATCTCCCCAGAGTGGCTCGATGTTAAGGAGACACTGATGGCCACTCCAGAACCTTCATCTTTTTCTGCTGTAACCACTGGAGGGTCAACTTGGCCTTGTGCTTTGGGTCATTGACGTGCTGGAAAATCCAAGAGCGTTCCAAGCACAGCTTTCATGCAGAAGAATGCAAATTGTCTGCCAGTATTTTCTGATAACATGCTGCATTCATCTTGTCATCAATTTTCACAAGATTCCCCGTGCCTTTAGAGCTCACGCACCCCTAAAACATCAGCGTGACACCATGCTTCACAGTGGGGATGGTATTCTGTTCACTATAGGCCTTGTTGACCCCTCTCCAAACCGCTTATGGTTGTGACCATAAAGCTCTATTCTGGTCTCAACACTCCAAATTACAGTGTGCCAGAAGCTGTGAGGCGTGTCAAGGTGTTGTCGGGCATATTGTAACCAGGCTTTTTTGTGGCATTGGTGCAGTAAAGGCTTCCTTCTGGCAACTCAACCATGCAGCTCATTTTTGTTCAAGTATCGTTGTCTTGTGCTCCTTGAAACAACCACACCGTCTTTTTCTAGAGCAGCCTGTATTTCTCCTGAGGTTACCTGTGGGTTTTTCTTTGTATCCCGAACAAGGCAGTTTTGGCTGAAATTTTTCTTTGTCTTCCTGACCATGACTTGGTATCAAGAGATCCCCAAATGTTCCACTTCTTAATAAACTGAACAGTAATGACTGGCATTTGCAAGGCTTTGGATATCTTATTATATCATTTTCCATCTTTTTCTAAGTTCCATCACCTTGTTACACAGGTCTTTTGACAGTTATTTTATATCATACACAGACACTAATTGCAATTTAAAAAGCCACAGGTGTGGGAAATTCACCTTTAATTGCCATTTTCACCTGTGTCTGTAATCTTGTGTGTCTGTAACAAGGCCAAACATTCAAGGGAATGTAAACTTTTGATCAGGGCCATTTGGGTGATTTCTGTTATCATTATGATTTAAAAGGAGCCAAACAACTATGTGATGATAAATGGCTTCATATGATTGCTATCCTATCCTTAAATAAAAGACATTCATATTTGGAAAATGTCACAATTTCTGCCAGTGTATGCAAACTTATGAGCACAACTGTATATAGACAGCTCCGGAAAAAATTAAGAGACTACTGCACCTTTTTCTTTCCTTTCCCAAAAAGGAAGGTTTTGTGTGAGGAACAGAAGGCTTAAAATTAAGAGACCACTGCAAATTGAACAATCCTCACACAAAACCTTCCTTTTTCTTTCCGGAGCTGTACGTACACACACACACACACACACACACACAATATATATCACACACAGCCCAGATCGGGTGTGAAGGAGGTCATGCCAAATGGTATTAGACTGACAGAATTATCAGATGATGGAATTTGAGAATATAGAATGACAGAACAGGTTCCGTTCCCAGCAGCAAACGGCCCAACCTAAAAAGCTCATAACACACCATACATGTCTGCCACATCCCTCCAGTTAGGCCTCAGAAAGATGACAAGTCCTGTGCGCGTGTGCGTGGGTGTATATCCCCTGTTAATCTCACAAATTCTCTCTAGAATAAACCTTACATGGAGAATTTAGACGAGTGAGGACATTTGGCTGGTCCTAAAAAGGAAGCGTGCTATTTCAGGCTTAGGGTCTATCTTTGGAATTGTATTTGTTTAGTGGTGGTTAAGGTGAGGGTTATCTTTGTGTGTGTGTGTGTGTCTGTTACGCTCCAAACATACCACCTTCACAATGCCTCAAATACGTAACACCTGTTTTAGCTCACCTCCTAACAGGGAGGTTTCTGATGTGACTCAGTGAATAACACAGACAGGCACACAGACAGACAGGCACACAGACAGACAGGCACACAGACAGACAGGCACACAGACAGACAGGCACACAGACAGACAGGCACACAGACACTGGCGCAGGGGCAGACAGGTATGGGATACGATTACAGGCATGAACATTTTGGTTGTCCTTCAGCCAATAAGGTGCTTGTCTTTTCCCACAAACCTTGAAACAACAACAGAGACAGCGAGAGATGAGATGGAAAGAAGTCGATAGAAAGCCAGCTTGACAGAAAGAAAGGAGAAAAAAAAAAGGAGGTGAAAGACCGTGACAAAGGGGGATTGAGAGACTCTTAAGGAGCCAGGTCCCTATAGCTCTTTAAGTGTTTTAATGGGAGTGACTCAGCTCTGTAAGCTCTCAGCAGAACCCTGCCATGACATGAAGAGACAGCCCTCCTCTGACTCCACCAGCAGGGCTCACAACCCCCTCCACAGGAAGCGAAGTATCTGGGCGTCATTCAGTGAACAGGAAATATCAAAGCCATTGACGCTTGTCGCCACTGAAAACAGCAGGATCCTAAACCTTGCAACATGCCCGACTATTCATTCTTAATCGCATCGTTCTGGGCTTGAATCTTTACGAAGATTTCTAAAGCTATTTGCTAAATGTATAAAATGTTACAGTCACGATCGCATGATTGTTGTCATTCAAATTATCATTCAAGGTGGTTGTCTCGACTCTGACCTTATATTTATTTTTAAGGTTAGAAATTAGAAGTTTCCGCCCGCAGGACTGCAGATAGAGACGAGTAAAACGCAAGACCTTTCCCCTCACAGAGCAAACAGGCAAAGTTGTACATCCTATTTCATCACTTTCATTTGCTGTGGAACTTGACTCCACTTACTTCCAGGCATCTTTGTCACTTCATCAAGTCTACATTCAAAAATGAAACCGAAATTCAATACCAACCGTGCAGCTAAATGGGGCTTTAAGGATTGTTTGTGAATTGATATCGTTAATGTTCACCTACCACGTCCGTGCAACTCTCTCACCGACAAGGAGAAGAAACCATGTGTAAAACTGTGCCGCTTCAAGGCAGCCTCACTTAACAGACAAGCATCATTTTGTCCTGTTTATCACCTGAAGACAGTAATGCCCAGCCTTGGTTCTGGGGACCCCGAGGGGTGAACATTTTTGTTTTTACCCTAGCAGTCACAAACCCAGATCAGGATCGGGAAACACTGCCTTAAGCTGTAAAAACCGATGCTAACATTAGTGACAGCACAGACGAGGCTGGACCGCTAATCATCCATGGAATGGATGCACACCAATACCTAGTTACTTCAATGTATCAGTCTACGGCATGCATGGCCAAGAAATCTGCCAGCGACAAAAATCTGTTAGTCACAAATAAATGTTGTCCTATTTTGTTGTTTATTAATACATGTCCAATCCTCCGTGACGTGATTTGGCCAGCACAGAGCGGATGGATCAGCCAGACAACAGTGAAGGACATTGAGAGACACACAAAATTAATAATAGCCTAAGTCTGTCGCTCCATCTGCCCGTCCAGGAATAGGGATCTGTTACATCAGCGCTGGCCACAGACACAGACCGTTAGCACATTCCCTGTTAGCGCACACCCTGTTACCACACACTGTGAGCATACAGATAGGCTCACAGTTTCTTTTTTGTAACAAAGCCTACAGTAAAAAAAACGAACCAAATACAAATCCCCAGACGACTGCCGGTGGTTAATTAAAACAACAGTCACCTATTAAACAAAAACACTAGTCCAACTGACATTCACCCTGTCAAAAAACACTTGGTTGTTTATTTTCCATCTCAACTCTTCTTGCTCAGTAGATGTGAGGTATACAGTGAATCTGTTCGGGCTGATGAAAGGAACCAGCCAATCAAAACTGGAAATTAAAAGACAAAAAGAAATGTGCCATTCTTACCTTCTTCTGGTACCACACCACTGCATCTCGCACTTTGGACGCCATTTACATGTCAGAGGTCACCAGCTGGGACATTTTAGGCTGTAAGACAGAGAGGGAGACAAGAGGTCGGATCAACCAATGATGAGCCTCCGCTGCTCGGCAGAGCTTTTAAAACCTCCACCTACTGAGGTGTGTCTTTCTCGGTGACACACACACATACCTTATTAATACTGCAGTGAGCCGTGAAGACGTTGTGTTTCTAACACACACACACACACACACACACACAATGGTGAACCTAATTAGGAAACATGCTCGTCCCTATCCAATCCCAGGCAGAAACACAGCCAGAGAACCAGGTCAGAGTTCATACTAAGGGACCCAATCAGAGTGGATCCCAACACTGATAATGATCAGACACAGACGTGGGGAGAAAGAGAGAAAGAGAGAGAGAAAGAGAGAGAGAAAGAGAGAGAGAAAGAGAGAGAGAAAGAGAGAGAAAGAGAGAGAAAGAGAGAGAGAGAGAGAAACCGAAAGACACACCATTTTCTTCACACAACACTGTTTACTATTCCCCACAACACAGCAGAGTTGACCAAGCCTTCATTAATCTCTGGACAACAGGTTAGCTAACAGGTTAGCTCTGGCCGCTACACGCATTTAGATTTTCAGGGTGGTGGGGGGGGTCTACCGCCACCTCAGGCTAGGCTTGGAGGGTTAATCCTCAGAGGTGTGGTTGCTGCTTTTATACATGACGCATGAAAACACACACACACACACAGGTTTGTATGGCTATCCTCATGGGGACCAGAAAATAGAAATTGCATGCTCCCTTGCCCTAATCTTAACCCTAAACCTAACCCATACTCTAACCTAATCCTAATCTAACCCTAACCTCAATAAAGTAACATTTATGGACATTTGGTCCCCATGAGTATAGTTAGACCTAAAACACACACACACACACACACACACACACACACACAGAACTGCCAACAACCACCCATGGAGCTGGTGAGACAAGAGCAGACCTGAGCCAAGGCCTGTCATGGTGACGAGAACCCAGAGACCATTATAATCAGCAAACCTCTGTTATCAAACACATCCCACAAGAACAGCTCCAACAAGCTAACAAACGGTCTCAGTTTATGCTCACAGTCGGCTGTGAGCCGAGAGCACCGAACGGAGGGTCCTTCTGTCCGGGGGGGCGACGGGACAGGACTCGGGATAATTCTGACTAAAGTACTACAATCAGTAGTAATAATAACAATAATAACAGAAGAGTACGGTGTCTTCAGGAAGATGATACTGAGAGGGATGGAGAAAAGAGAGGTTGGCTAAGTGGTGTAGAGTAAGGCGTCGTTATGTAACCAGATCGAGTGGGAGTGGCCAGGGACAAAAGACTCTTGGCGGTCAGTTAGCTGACCCCTCTCTCTCTCTCTCTCTCTCATTAACTTCATCCCTGTGTGACTGGCAAAACGTCCTAATAAAACAGTGCCCCCCGCCCCCTCCCCCCTGCCACTGTGAGTCCATCTGCCAGAGCAGCTCCATCCTCCTTGACAATGTTCAAAAGGAGAACTTGATGTTAGATGGTTCCTCACCCTAAATGCATTCCATGGACATAAACGAACTGTGATCTCTGGCTCGGTTTTCTATTTTTAACAACCATTACCAAATACAACCAGTACTGAGTATTTCAGATATTAAGAAGTGGATGACGGAGAACTTCTTGCTTTTAAACTCAAGAAAAACAGAAATGCTAATTTTAGGACCCAAAAAACAAATAGCGTTGTTAGCAGATCTCACTGTGAACCTCGACGGCTGCATGGTCGTATCCCAAAAAACTGTAAGAAACCTCAGCGTTTCCCTTGACCCTGACCTCTCCTTTGATGAACATGTAAAATATGTCTCAAGAGTTGCTTATTTTCATCTTCGAAACATTGCAATTTTTCTATCAAAAACTGATGCAGAAAAACTGATCCATGCTTTTGTTACTTCTAGACTAGATTACTGCAATGCTCTTCTTTCCGGTTACCCTGAAAAATCTGCTGGCAATACTCGGCCCTCATTCAGGGTGGTTGCGGTTGGTGGGTGTCCCTTTGGTTGATGCTTGGCAATGTGGGTGGATTGATTTCCTGCCTGTTGGGCCCTGTCCGAGGCCTCCCCCAGATAGGGCCACAGTGTCACCGGACCCCCCCTGTCTCAGCCCCAAGGTCTTATGCTGCTTTATTATTGTGCTGGGGGAGTAGGGTCAGTCCTCCTTCTCCACCATAAATCCTTGTAGATATAAGGAATGCATTTTCAAAATTGCAGTACTAAAATACAGTAATACAATACGGAGCGCTGCCAACACCACAGACCCAACCACTCTCCCCGCTGAAATCTGTTAAGCTCTTGATCTAACAAAACCAACAACACTGTCTAATCTAATCTAATCTAATCTTCGACAATCGGGGCAAGACGTTAACATCCTAAACAAAGCTAAACTTAAAGATGTCAAGCCCCAAGTTAGTGTCCAGAAGTAGACGCGGAACGGACCACTGACACATAGCATTGGTGATTCGCTGCAACTCCGTTGCTTTTGTTCCCAACCACCGTACATTTTCACCCCTGAGGACTGCAGCTCAAAAGGTTTCTGCCGGCTTTGCACAATGTCTCGGTCAAACTACTATTTGAAATCTGTTAACCTGGCGTGCTGGCTAAGTGATTTTCACTTTTGTGACTGAACTATGCAAGCGCAGTTAGAAGCGGGCCGATGTGTTTCGAAAGGAAGCCACTCCGAATTGGAACTACGACGGCACATTTGTGGTTCTGCTCTACAGAAGTCCACAGAGTGGACATGGGAAGCGTTTCCCACTCCAACATAAAGACTATTTCTCACAGCCAATATATGTATAACTAGCTGGAAATGTCTTCTTAAAAAGAGTAGCCAGGTCTGTCCACTTCATCTAAACGTGGAACCCATTAAACAGTTGATGAAGTTTGTTTGGCCCTAGCAGGGAATGACATAGGGAAAAGCCTCATTCCTCAGAGATTGTCTGGTCGACGGCAGCTTTGCAACCCTTCTGCATTACTCTATTTCCTGATAAGTAAAAAGTGTAACAGGGCTACAGTGAAGCGATTTCCCTCACATTGGAACCATCATGTTTTTTGCTGAGCGACCTGGAATTTATTTTATTTATTTATGCATGAATTTATGTAGTTCCAACATTTTTAAACTGATACGTACTTCGTCCAAACACATTTCTAGCGCTGGTGTGGGTGCGTGCACTTAGTGTGTTCCATAATTGCTTGTGTGTGTGTGATACAGCAAGTCAGTCAACACACACACACACGCACACGCACACGCACGCACGCACGCACGCACGCACGCACGCACTTAGCAATAAAACAACAAAAGGCACTTCTCGACTTCAAAAATACATTTTCCATGCTTCAGAACACAGCTTTGAGTGGATTGCCCGGTCGAATCGCCTGTAGTCATGATGTCATAAAACCCAATAACTCATCAGCACCAGAGTTGAGAATCCGTCCGACGACTTCCGGACTTCCCGCTCACACACGCCCAGAGACACTAGGCATCCAGTCATGTACTCCCATGAATTGGGCCAATGTTATAACCATTTTGAGTCACATCAGATGCTACACACCCCGGGGGTTTAGGTCGCACGTGTTCCACGTCGCCTTGAAGAGTTGAAGCGTATTCCTGTCTTCCCGTTCTTTGTTAATGTCTCAGATGTCCCGTATAAAGAACCTCTGCCTGCCCTGACCTGATCCTGTCTGCCTGCTTATTGCCATTCGACCGATCGTATACCAAACCTCTACCAGCCCAAAACTTGCTTCTGCCTTTTGACTGCTAAAAGAAACTTTGCCTGAGCTTCCAACTTCTGCCTCCGGATTCTGCATTTGGGTCTCTTGTCTGATCCTGGACAGTAGTGTGAAAACCCAATTTTATTCTGTGATAAGTGTATTTCATTACTTTACAAGCCCCCGAATCAAAGAGTGTTAGGTTAATGACAAAAAAGTTTCCCCAACACGGAAGTATTATATTGACAAATATTTCAAAAACATATTTTCAATGTGTGCCTATATATTTTTTTAAACATATACTAATATATGTATTACTAATCTATTGCCATATGTCATATATATATTTACATATTCAATTTTGGCCATTATGTTTTAATATGTCTTAAATATATTTTCATATTTGTATTGTTTCCTTTCGTGTATATGTTATCTATTTGTTTCTTTGAAGTACTTTTACAGAGAGGAACAGCATTCATGATACTTTTTCTCTGGATTTTCTTTTCTTGAGGGTTAAATTAATTCCATGTTGTGTTGATGAGAATGCTTAAAGTACTGCACATTCATATTTCAAGCCATTTAAGACATTATTTAACGTTATAATATATGACATGCGCCTTTTCGCAATATCATAATACAATGCAAGTTATATATATATATATAAAAAAACATATTCAGGGCACATAAGTAAATATATGCTGAGAAATCCTCTAAATATATGCTTTACATGAGTTTCCTGTGTGGGCCTACTGAGTTCTCTCCAGCTAAGGCCCTTCCACACTTAAATGACGCTGCTGGAGTGAGTAAACAAAAGTAAACCCATCATCAAGAGATTAACCATCATCCTCCAATGTTTCATGCCCCCCCACCCAAACTGAAATCCCTAAAATGATGGCTAGGTTACATGTTGGTGATTCACGCAGGGTTGAACTAAAACCCATAAACCACGCATGATTCACTTTTGCCAAAGAACTGGCATCTTTCAGATACAGTCATAAACAACCTCCCCAGTGGAGTAGTCTTGATCCGGTTTGGTTAACGGTTACAGTAGACTGTGGCACGGATGGAAACACCCCAACATCAACAAGAAAACAAAAAAATGACGATGACCCCACATATACGTAGAAAAGCGCCACTGAAGATTAACAAGCCGCCCCGTCCACCGTTTGCCGCCTGAAACCACCTATAGCAGTAAACCGAGCCGGAACGAATATAGCTTGAAAATAACATTATTTTTAGATTTTATTTGAAATGATGTACCTAACATGGCGACACCACTGTTTTACCCCGTGTGATGATCACTCACTCATTCCAGCTATGAAACAGATTTACGTTCCAGTCGGCCCACTCTTACTGCAGGATTCCACATGCAGACCCATGTGAAACCTGTCTGAGGCTCAGGCTAGTTGATGACCCTTGACCTATGACAAGAGCATGACCTTACTGTGCCTGGCAAAATAGCGCTGCTAAGCTTAAAAAAAAAAAAAAAAAATAATAATAATAATACCCTGACAGGCTTCAGCCAAGAACAGAAAAGTACACCGGACCAAGTTCTTCAGGTCGCGGCCACTTTTGCACGTGAGAAATTGTCGGTAACCAAACAAACCTAAAGTGAAAGCAGATTCGCTTCACAAGATCAGTCACCTGAGGGGGAGGGGCAGCGACCATGGCACTGCCATAAAAAGGCCTCATAAACCTCCATGTAAACCTGTCTGTCGAGTCCCAAACGGCAGTCCATTCCCCTAAGAAGTGCACCACCCACAATAGGGCTTTGGTCCAAAGTAGGGCACTACGAAGACCACAGAGCAACGTTAGCGATGCACCCGGTCTCCCCACGGACCTCTAAGTAGGTCAGGGCAGAATAACACACCAAGGGGGAACCTTGCCAAATATACACAGAGCGGTATGTGATGTGCCGAAGGAACTGGAAATAGACCCTTCACCCCCACGACCTACCAGCGACAGACAAGCCCTGGCCTGTGTCTCCACATGTCCAAAACCACAAGGCTGTAGTCTCAATATTGGTAAGTTAACAGATATAAGGGCAGACAGGAAAAGAGAGAGGGAAAAGAGAGGGGAGAGAGAGACAGACAGAGGGGGGGGGTAGACAGGGCAAAAAGAGCCAGGGGAAAGAGAGAGAGATGAGAGAGCCAGGGGAAAGAGAGAGAGATGAGAGCCAGGGGAAAGAGAGAGAGATGAGAGAGCCAGGGGAAAGAGAGAGAGATGAGAGAGCGAGAGAGAGAGAGAGATGAGAGAGAGAGAGAGAGAGAGAGAGAGAGATGAGAGAGCCAGGGGAAAGAGAGAGATGAGAGAGAGAGAGAGATGAGAGAGCCAGGGGAAAGAGAGAGAGAGATGAGAGAGCCAGGGGAAAGAGAGAGATGAGAGAGAGAGAGAGAGAGAGAGATGAGAGAGCCAGGGGAAAGAGAGAGAGAGATGAGAGAGCCAGGGGAAAGAGAGAGAGAGATGAGAGAGCCAGGGGAAAGAGAGAGAGAGAGATGAGAGAGCCAGGGGAAAGAGAGAGAGAGAGAGAGAGATGAGAGAGCCAGGGGAAAGAGAGAGAGAGAGAGATGAGAGAGCCAGGGGAAAGAGAGAGAGAGAGAGATGAGAGAGCCAGGGGAAAGAGAGAGAGAGAGAGATGAGAGAGCCAGGGGAAAGAGAGAGAGAGAGATGAGAGAGCCAGGGGAAAGAGAGAGAGAGAGATGAGAGAGCCAGGGGAAAGAGAGAGAGAGATGAGAGAGCCAGGGGAAAGAGAGAGAGAGATGAGAGAGCCAGGGGAAAGAGAGAGAGAGATGAGAGAGCCAGGGGAAAAAGAGAGAGATGAGAGAGCCAGGGGAAAGAGAGAGAGATGAGAGAGCCAGGGGAAAGAGAGAGAGATGAGAGAGCCAGGGGAAAGAGAGAGATGAGAGAGCCAGGGGAAAGAGAGAGATGAGAGAGCCAGGGGAAAGAGAGAGATGAGAGAGCCAGGGGAAAGAGAGAGATGAGAGAGCCAGGGGAAAGAGAGAGATGAAAGAGAGAGAGAGATGAGAGAGCAAGCCGCAGGGTTCCTCAAGCATAACTTGACAGAGATAAGGGATTCCAGTAGAGCAAAGATTAACTAACGGGATCCTGGCAGCATTTTGAAAATGCTTAAAATATATAAATAAGGATTCTGCCAGTAGGCACACTACGCGGTTGTTATGCGGGAAGTTCACTCATTCAGGAAAAGAAAACTATTGTCTCCAAAGAAAAAAAGTTATTTCCTCAGGTCTCCATGCCAAGAAACATCAGGCCAAGCCACTGAGATGCGCAGGTACTTCCAATTACACCACACCAGTTACGCACTGCATTGTGGTCCTGACTCAAGGATGGCCACTCAAAGCACAGAGTCACAGAGCAGGAATAAAAACACACGATCAGTCGCAGCCCATTAACGCAAAGCCAAGCCACTGCGCAGCGGCAGGAGATACCCGCTGTTTGAGGGAGACCATCGGACAGTGTTGAGTCAGAACTCGCAACCGCCGACAGAAACTGGCAGTGACATAAAAACACACCACCTACTCCATTCTGCCCCACTACCCCTCCTCCTTCAAATCATACTCCTCCTCCTTCAAATCATACCCGTTGCAATTTCAGCTCCTCACACCTCCTCTCCCCTGCCTGCCTCAAACCACCCCTGGTGCCTCACACAGCACTCGTCCTGTTTGGAAACCTCTCTGCGTTCTACCAACCAAAATGGCCGCCGCTTGACACCACCCAGCTAGCGCGGAGGGGGAGGACAACCGACATTGAACCCGACTGAGGAGGAGTGTCCAGGGCCCCCGGCCAACCACAGTGGCCTGGATTCGACTGCTGCCTTGGCCAAGGACACTACATTATTAATTTGGCGTGTTCTCTCTCGAGTGCCACTGCTGAGTGAAATGGGTCATTATCGCTGCCCAAGTAACGGCAGGAACCCGACAACAGTGTGTCAATAACGGTCTTGAGACCATCTGGTACATACGTAACTCTGGGAAGTGTCATGTTTCAGATGAGTTACATACGTAACTCTGGGCAGTGTCATGTTTCAGATGAGTTACATACGTAACTCTGGGCAGTGTCATGTTTCAGATGAGGTGCATACGTAACTCTGGGCAGTGTCATGTTTCAGATGAGTTACATACGTAACTCTGGGCAGTGTCATGTTTCAGATGAGTTACATACGTAACTCTGGGAAGTGTCATGTTTCAGATGAGTTACATACGTAACTCTGGGCAGTGTCATGTTTCAGATGAGTTACATACGTAACTCTGGGCAGTGTCATGTTTCAGATGAGGTGCATACATAACTCTGGGCAGTGTCAAGCTACGCAGTTTGCCCAGAGTCAAACAGAACATATAAAATATATAGAGATCTGGACGTTCTGCCATGATAACACAGATATACAGAAATCCTGGTTGGAGCATTTGGGATGTTTGGCATTTTCCATTCTCTTTTGCAGAGTATACAAACAGGCCCTTTGTTGCCTTTATGATTGTTTTGTCACAAGGTTCCTTTTTTATTTATTTATAAAAACTCATCTCATGTTTGTATTCGTTGTCTGTTTTAATTTACAGCAAACTGTAAGAAGCAGAAGCAAGTTTGTCCAGGCGGCCGATGACTTGTGGTTGCTGGATGAGACCACAAAGTGCTCTCCCGCTGTAATTTAAAGAACAGGATGGCTGCCATGGCTAGAATTGCCTCCTGACACTCATATGTATCAACCCTTGTTGCCTGCTCTTTGTGGTTTCCAGCTGGGTGTCTGTAAAAGCAATCTGTGACAACTGCTGATGTTAATGGGGTTTTATAAAATACATACGACTGATTGTCCTCAGGAGGACCACTTAAGGTCAGGCTACATTCAATAGGCTTTGCGTGGAGTGATTCATAACTTCCTTCAGGTGGGACGTTAAACAGGCGAACTGACTCTCTGTCCATTGAAGATGCCGTGGCATTTAAAAGTAAGACCAGGGTTGTTCTCCCGCTGTCACGGGCAACATTTTCAGTCTGGCACTCACACCAACATGGTTTCCTTCTTTCATGTGTGGGAAAAGATCAATCATATAGTGACCCAGTTCTTCAACAGGTGCTGAAAAGCTCTGCTAATTCTGGACTTTTTGTATATAATTATGGGGTAGGCCAGCTATGGCACAAAGCCTTACACCACTGAGGGGAGGTAGGGGATGAGAGAGGAAGTTAGTGTGAAGATAGAGGGAGGTGAGAGAGAGAAAGAAAGACATAAATAAAATGGGCAAGGTAGGAGTGCTCATGACCCATAACAGTGTGTAATGAGCTACATTGCTAGATTAACATTTGGGGGGGGGCAAAATACAGAATAATGTATCCACTTTGAAAATGTGCAGTACCTCCTGTAGATCATTTCAGTCACTTAGAGTGCTTTCTCATCCAGAACAGCTAATGTTCTGCCTTTTGTTCCAGCCAAGCTCGGCAAAATAGGCTTAGCTAAATTATTAAACGAGGTCCTGACCACCTACAGTGAATGCCTTCATTATAGTTCTCAAGTGTCTTGTTCAAATAAGCAGGGGAGCCTTTAGCAGACAGGCCTCCGCCTATACTCTGTGTTGAAGCCAAAGAGGCCGGCCTTTCGTCAGTCTTAATGTTCAATATGCAGCTGGGAATGTGCAGAGGTGCTACCAATTGGTTGCTGGAGCCCAGAAATTAGAAACGTAAAATCGAAAACAGTTAAAAAAAAAAAAAAAAAAAACATTTACTCTGTAACTAGGCACGTTGCTGTATCGTGAGCTCGAAAGTTGAAGCAAAGATATGCTGTGGTTGGAAGTGGAGCATGTATTCAGATGGCGTGTGGTGACGTTCAACAGAATTATTTTGTCTGGACAAATGGAAAAAGTTTGTATAGCAACACGATACCGACATTCTGTGGGGAGAAAAAAGGACTACGCAATATGTATGCCTTGAGAAAGACCCCCTTCTTCACATTTTCTATGTTTCCCCATAACATTTAAAAAATTTTATTATTCATTAAAAATAGAAAACTGAAATATCACAACCGGATCAATCACACAGGGTTTTTCCATTTCTTGGCTGTGAACAGGAGCTGTGTGTGTTTTAGGGTGGGGAATTCACCCATCCAGCGATCTGACCCACAACAGTGGGTTCACCTTCTAGGACCAGCAACGGCATTTGAATATTGATGTGTTACACAGCTAGGCTACAGCAACCTAAGACAGACAACACCGAAGGGACCATGCACAGGTATTAGTCGAGCAACGCCAGATTTTTCAATGTCATGGAAATGTGAACTCTGGAGTCTAACGTGGGTCCTGACAGGTGTTCTAAGCCTTGTGCCTACCTGACGCCAGGTTGACCGCCTGGGCATTAACCAACAGATTGGCTTTGGGTAGAGTGATGGAGCATGGCCCCCAGGAGTATACACGGGACTGACCGTGTAATTCACAGACGACGGACACTGACTGACTGTGTAATTCGCCGATGGATGGATTCGTAGATGGATGGATTGACCAGTGAAAAAAAAATGGAAGTTTAAAGACTGTCTATCTAGAGAGAAATTACAAAAAAAATATAAAACTGAACAGCAAATGTTATTGTTTGAAAAGCTGTTGAAAATGTGACATTTTAATTAAAGACAAATTATTTATTTAGCGTGTTGCTGTACCGCCTTTTTCATACAAGATTGCCTTTCCTCATTTGCACTCGATCAACTCCTTCCAGTATGTCAGGGGTCTGCATACTCAGTTAAAGCGCATGGCCTTTGAATGTGGTCTCCTCAAATGCGTAGGCAAGTACTTCCTGGACAAGCGAGCAATGCAATTAGAAACAGAACGGCTTGGTTTTGATGGACATCTTTAAATCTTTGACTTCCCTGAGTCTGCTAGGAGATGTTTTGATGAGTCTAGGTTATAAAAGCGAATATGACTCCACAAACTTGTGATGGGAAAAACCTGCAGGGAAGTCACAGTCACCCTGTCAGCCAGTGTTGAACCAGTGAAGCCTGGTATGTCCTCTGCTTCCTGGATCGTCCAGGACTTTCAGCGTAACTTGGCTGAGGTCTGACAGGACACACTGACATGAAAGCAGCAACGTCATGAATACTTCAGGTTCATTATCACTTTGGCAGCAGGGGAACATTTTTTACTGAGGCGTGGAAGTGCGGATTTGGTGAAGTCGACAGCATACCCACTGTAGAATTGGAACTGAGAACATAATAGGATCGCTGAGGTAAAAACAAGAACGTCCGACCGGCATGCTGAACTGAAGGATATAACCGATGCCTAAAAGCACAGCCTTGAAGGGCCATGCAATGTACTTTCAGCACCATGCGGTTTCTTCTGGTTTCCTCTGCGTAGCCACGCTCGCCCACGCTCACTCACAGAGACCCACAGCAGCTAGCAAGCAGAGGCAGACAGTCTGGTTGGGTTCCTGGCTAAATAAAGAAAGCCTGATTGGGTTCCAGGCTAAATAAAGACAGCTTTCCTGTATCCCTCCTCTCTTACCTCGCTTTCTCCCTTCTAGCGTTGCACTGTTATTCTCTGTCTGAAGAAACAAACACACACATACACACGTCAGCAAAGAAACAAGCTGCAGGTCCCGCTGTTTGTTGGACATGTTTCTTAAGTGTGGGGACAGACTGGTGGAGTATTAAGTGTGGGGACAGACTGGTGGAGTATTAAGAGTGGGGACAGACTGGTGAAATATTAAGTGTGGGGACAGACTGGTGGAGTTATGGGGTTAGGGGTTGGACTGAAGGGACTTAGTTAGTGGCTTGATTTGGGATTATTAAATTACTCTCAGAGTGTGGTGAGGTCTAGAATGGGGGCATTAAGTTAGGCCAAGAGTGGGGGAAGGGCTAAACTGGGGCTATTAATTTAGGCCCAGAGTTGTAGTTCTCTGAGGCATAGGTAGATAGTGCTCTGACTACTGACCAATGCAGGCCTTCACCACAGCTATATCACGGGGGTCACACACAGAATAGATACACTTTTATTGATACCATTCATTTCTGCCTATATTAAGACAAAAAAAATGGAAAAATATGTTGACAAATGTCATGAATATATTTACACGGTTATCAAAATGCAGAACCAGGGTAGGACTAAACAAAGACCTTATTTGAAGTTTATTTAAAATATTTTATGGGATAAATGAATGGTGAAACACCCAAAAAAATTAATACCAAATCTTGTCACCAGGTTTTAAAGGGATTGTGATGCTTTGATTATTCCGTAACATACGATGTCGATGTTTATTTTGTTTGTAAAGGTTTAAATTTTTAGGGCTCCGATTAGATACCCTCAGTTTAGCTACGCTCATCCAGTTATTTATAGGTTATACTCTTATAGAATCATTGGGGCTACATCTTATTAATTAATTGGTTCAAAAAAAGTGCAGAATGTCCTTTTAACATAGCAGCTGATGAGATCAAGAAGAGGTTTGCGATGCTACTTCAACACGATTGTTGTTACGAATTCAGAAAACTGAATTCAATTTTTTATTAGACTTCAATGAACAATGCGAATAGACCACCCTGGGCTATGAGTGGCCAGCTGAGCTGCTGACTCGTCCACTCACAACCAAACCCCACCCACCTACAGACTGATAGGCTTTAGGCTCTCTCCGACCCACTCTCCCATTCACACAATAACAGAGGAAACAGTGTATGAAGTATGTAGCAGCCAGACAAAAGAGTCTAAACAGACTTAGAGACAGAGAGAGAAAGCGCCCTGGCCCCAGAAGAACTTTATTTACTCTCAGCCCAGGTCACGGCTTTGGGCTCTTTAAGCCAGGGGAACACCTGGTGTCCAGTCAACCAATATCACAGCCAAACCAATTAGCCGTATATACATAGGCCTAGCAATCCCTAACACGGAAAGAAAGAAAAACGTTTTTTTATTAACAAACCAACCAGTTAGTCTGGGTACCATCAATGGACAATGTTTCACAAAGTCTGTTGAATAACTTCCTTTCATGCAGATTCCTTGAATTAACAGGGGTTACAGGAAGCAAAAATAAATCTAAGAACTCTCTTCCTTTGAAAAGGGAAGATAGAGCACCAAACTAGTTCAAACATGTTGTTATGGCTAGAATAGACAACAGGGACATTATTAATCACCTTTGTGCCGGTGTACAACAGAACAGCCAAGAGAGGAGTGAGACGTGCCATAAACACACAGCATGGTGGACGAACAGGAAGTATACCTCGGTGCTACTATGTTTGTGTAGTATTGCCAACTCCTACATTGCAGTTCTGACTTGACACAGACTTTAGGGTTTGGGGAAACGGCAAAATAGAAACTGGGTGAGTTAAAACTACCAGAGGTCAACAGTGCAACAGCTTAAGAATTTGGGGGACCATAGGTTGCGCCGCCTTTTAAATTGCTCTTTACTTGTAGCAAGCCGACCGCCACATTCTTTGAGCCTAGACTCTGCAGCTAGCTGACAAGTGGCTGGGAATCACCTGGTCTCATCGCGTGTCCCGCCGGCCAATCAGGGGAATGCAAATTTACCTGAGGTCGTCAGGTGAGAAAGCATGCCCTCATGCCTTCTGGCCCGTGGGACCACCTGGTTGAAAGAAGTGTGGGGCAAAATCTGGGAGGATTTGCAGAACAGATGGCTATGAGGGCAGTTGGGCAAAATGGACAACTCTTTGACATCTCTTGGAAATTGTTGTGGTGGAAAAGTGGTGTGGATCACTCTTGAAGCCCTAAGCCCATCAAGTCTGTAACAAATAGCTGAGGCATTGACCTGAGATGGTGACAGTCAGACCACGGTAGATGACGAAGTTGGATGACGACCTTAATGAGGGACAAGTCTGGAAAACTGCCGGAGTCATTAACCGGCCAATCCTGTTTCATTCTGTCTGGCAGCCAGTTGGATGGATTAGGGCATAGTAGTAGCAAGTTGCCCTCACCTCATAATACACTTTTATCCAGAATGCTGTTATCTTCCCTTGCTCTCGCTCATTTCTGACAAATTATGTTTTTCGTAGACAACAAACACAGACCCGCAGCCAGGTAAAACAAAATATGTCCAGGTGCATTTTGTTCTGGGACAAAAACAGCTAGCCAACAAATGCTATACCCCTGATAGAAGTAATCAAAAGAACTAATCTATATAGTAACCAAAATCTGGAGATGACAGGGTACTTCCTCACCAATGGAATTTGTGGAGATGTATAGAAAAGAAAGAGGGAGCAGCACTGTGAAAGCCTAAATAATTCTGTCTGGAAGAATGTGAGTGGCCTACATTTGAAGCTCTCCAGAGCAAATGACTCTCGTCCCAAATATCTCTGGTTATGAAGTAGGCTAGCCTCTGTGATCCACAAAGGACTTGTTATTCTCACTCAGTGGTCACATGCTGTCACAATCCGGACCAGAGAAGGCCCTTCCAGCTGCAATTTGGACTTGGCTGACATCCACTTAGGGAGTCATTAGTCATATCTTAGAAGTTCTGTTTCTTACAACAACAAAAAAAACTCTAAAGGCTTCATCTGAAATGAATTACTGTGTATACAGATCAAATAAAAAGGTCACATTTCGATAATAACCAATTATTTTCCCATTATGTTATTGATAGCCAAGGACACTTCACCAGACCTAAAAATCAAAGGATAAAAAGATAAGTAAACCACAATTTTATAATCTAATCAAGAACCTATATTAACAGTGTCAACTGAAAAGTATAGATAGACAGCCAATACGCCATATTCCTGCCTACCGACAGGTGTTGCCGTGATACCGTCAACGGCATACTACTATAAACAAGGGATGCACCAATATATCGACCAGGAATCAATATCACCCTACTATAGGCAAAAATGTAATAATCGGTATTTAAATTTGCCCAATACCTCCAACTGATTTGCGCTTTCCAGTGTCTCCACTGCTTTCGTTTAACCACAGTGTTACGCAGTAGCAAAACCATTCGTCGCCACAGCAATAAAAAAATTATGACATTAACATTTTGTTAGACACAGGAACTGCATTTTGATGGAGCACACTGTCCTTGCAGTCGAATCTAGCCAATTAATCCAGCAAACTTTATGCAGGCCAGCCGCGCGGCCAACTTCAGTGTGCACAGTCTCCAACAAAGTGTGCAGTAGGATACGCAAGTTACCAGCGTAGGTCATTGAAAATTTCCCACACTAGATACTTTTCAAGCAAAAATCTCTTGAAGCCAGCAGTTCTGTTTTTTTTCATTATTTTCTTCACATGCTTGATGGTTTTCAGTGTAAATTTGAGTTTAAACTGCAAATGCTAGCAACAACGTTAAATTACCTCAGGAAAGTCAAGTCAGCTAGCGTGTTGCGGCAGACAGACGCACGAACGTGCTGTTGTCTCTGTTACCACGGTAACCTCCTTTCAGGCTGCAGTTGAACGATCTGTGATATTTCCTCTTAGAGTGGACTAAGTACTAAATACTTTTTGTAAATTATGCAGCAATATACCATGTTACTTGTAAAAATCATTACATAGAATACTCGTTCATTTGTGTTTTATGGTGTAAAGGGAACAGATTGGCTGCCAAAATAATGTACAATTGCAAAAACAGAATGCTTATTTATCATATAATTTATACATTTTCCATTATTAGACTTATTTGGAATCTATTGTTATTAAAATACATAGAAATAACTTTTGTATGATATTGGAAGGAAATAATCGGAGGCAGCCTGTTTTATTCAATTTATCCGATGGTACACAAGTACAGAAATGACAAAACATCTGTAACGCCAGACTGTGGTATATGAATATCGGCGCATCCCTACTGTAAACCTCCAGAATGCAGCATACTGCTGTAAAAGGTTTAGTACAAGGGCTTTCTCTCCTAGAGCTTCTGTAAGACACAGACAGATTCATCAAACACTCAACAGTGAGAGCCGAACAACAGCCAGATGGACGGACAAAACGTGGTAAAACAAAGACAGTCACACATCCGACTGATTTTCATCGCATCATGAAATGACCGTTACATTGGAAGTTTAGACAAGGGCCTGTGAAGTACTTCAGCCTGTGGTGGTGGTCGTGATTGGTTACCGTTACCACGGAGCTTATCCCGATGACTGTAAGTAAGATCCCGGAAGCATGCCATCGCAGTGGAATTCATACTTTGGAGGATTGTTATGAGGATTGGCTTTTCATGTCCTTTGAACAATTAAGGAGGAAATATAACCTGCCCAGCAATACTTTCTTTTGTTACCTTCAATTGCGATCCTTTTTGAGGAGCACTTTGAACGAGAGCATGACTCTGCCCAAGCTCACGGAAATGGAGAAATTGATGAAAGAAAGTGGACAATGTAAGCTTATTTCTAAAGTGTACTCTTTGCTGATATCTGAATGTCCTAAACCTGATTTGTATAGGTCTAAGGGGAAGTGGGAATCTGACTTAAATACCACAATTGAAGACCAACTTTGGTCAGAGTTGCGTAAAGACAGTTTATCTGCCACTATTAATGCACGGTCTAAACTTACCCACTATAATTTCCTCCATCAGTTGTATTTAACTCCAGAGAAGAATCATAAGTTCAAACCTGAGCTATCTGATGCATGTTTTCGCTGTACAATAGAGGTGGGCTCCTTCCTACACTGTACTTGGTCGTGTGTAAAAGTACGAGATTTCTGGATTGACTTTTGTAGTGTCTTGACTAAGATTACACAAATTTCATAACCGATTGACCCAGAATGTTGTTTGCTGGGGAACTTCATGGAAATTGATAAAATATTAAACAGGTTTCAGAAACATTTTCTGGACTCTGGCAGTGGCTAGAAAATGCATTGCTGTCTCATGGAAGTCTGTTTCCCCTCTATCTATAACTACGTGGTATTTAGAAATTAATAGATGTGTGCCTTTAGAAAAATTAACATATAGCCTTAGAAAGGGGTACAATACCTTCATTAAAATCTGGCAATCCTATCTAGACCATGTGGATAATGCGATATTAGAATGTGACTGACCTCGAAGTCATTGTTACATTACATATCTACTGTAGAACATTGGAGCACCCTTTTGGGTAGGGGGGTATTTTTCTTTTTCTTATTCTGCTTGTTCTTCGGTCTTTGCTTTCAGTTTTGACATTAAGTCAGCACCTCGTCACTCCTTCATGCCAAACACGGCCAACGGCTTTAGCAAGAGCACAAACAGAGCTGGGAAAGGGGCAAACAATGTCCAACACTACTCCAAATACATCACTAAAACGTAACTCATCACCTAACGAGGATCCTCGGCTGCATGAGAACAGGTCAGACAGCAGCGATATGCCCAATGCATGTGCAGGACATGGTAATGTTATCCCTCGGCGTCTGGAGTGATTTCCCTTTGCCACTGCAGATCTGCATTTGTCAACAAGACGAAGATTTGGTGTTTACTGTATAAATAGCCATCGGCACCTCCTGATCTTCAAATTAACTTCCTGTGGATTGCCGGTACCTAAATCTATCTAGATCTGAAGATTGCTGCGGACTTCCTTGACTCGGCGGGGCAGAAACACAGAACCGTCTGTGAACAAAACTTGATTGACTGATTAAGTTTCTGATATTGTAAATCAACATACGAGGCAGTCAATACTATTACTTCATCGGAGCTGTGTGCGTTTATTCTTTTCATATATCTTACTAGCTGCCTGCCGATAACTCAGTCAGTGATATGAACTGTTACTGGGTCGTTCGGTTGTCTCATTTAGCCATCTTAGAATGTCTCCACTAAGAGCGTCAGGTGAATGCCTAAAATGTTAACATGTGTCAAGGCATTTCTGCAGTGGTATTATAAACTCTGTATAGAATGTCAACTCTTCCTATGGATATTTCCACGATAATGAAAATGACGAGGTGGCGTAAGCCTACAAGAAACACAGAGCTTTTTGAAGCGGATCAAAAAAAATACCCTATGGAAGAAATGAATGGTGTAAGAACAGCGAGAGCTGCTTTTACAGTTGTGCCGCAAGGTTTTCTGGGGATTATGACTCATCAGAGGTGTTCCGTTGTGTTGGGGGAAGGGGGAGACTCATGCATATTGATGTCTCCGTAATTGGGGGTCAACATCTGATGCTGAATGCTATCTCGGATGCAACCAGATGTTCGACAAAGCGAGACATTGTCGGCCTTGTATGTTCAGTTCAGCATGTGTGTACTGCCAGCCCAGCAAACCAGCTAGCGAAAATCTGGGTCAATTATATTGCTCACTTACTTTTTGTATTTTGCTCCAGGCTACACTTTTTTTGGCTTCAGTTAATTACATTGAATTCTAAACGTTACGGATCCATGCATTCGTTCATAAATCATTACTACACATTTTTCGTATTTTTTTGTCGATACAGTAATTAGCTAGCACGCTAGCGAGCTGGATGATAGTGTTTTCAAACAATGCGCAAATCCGCTAACGTTAGCTGACGTTTAGCACTTTTACTCCATATAGTTGGGTGATGAAACACAATCATATTAAAATAAATAAACAATATTTTCTTACCTTATTAACTCCCAGTGCTGCAGACCGGTGATTTTATAAATATTATGCGGTGTGGTGGGAGATTCTTCCATGCAAGGTCTAGCAGATTTGGAAGTGATCGCTTCTGCCTTTCTCTCGCGGACCTCTAATCCGTTCACTGTAGAAATACATTCAGCTTCAGTCTAGACTCCAGCCGTCATGACCGGTATATCTGCGCAGCTTAAATCGAGCATCTTACTCATTTGTAGTGCTTTTGAGTCGATAGTTTACATGTGAGTTAACGAAAGGCAGATTTTCCATCTACTACTATAGGTGCCCAACAGAATCGTGGCAACAATAAAGACTTGTTAAGTGTAATATTAATTAATGAAAATAGGTCAGCATTGCTTCATTGTATCTGTCCAAACAGTATGAGGTCTGTGAGATAATGTGCAGCGCATAGTACATTTTCTTTAACCACTACTTAACTGAGTATGTCTATGAGTTAACAAACAAGAAGTGCGCACACTGCCACTTGACTGTTGTTTGAACAAGTAATATTGATTGGCGATGTACTGCCACCAGCAGTATTATGGAATGTTTTCTCAGTCACAAAACTGGAAAAAATTAAGAGACCACTGCAAAATTATCAGTTTCTCTGGTTTTACTATTCATAGGTATGTGTTTGAGTAAAATGAACAGTTTTGTTCTTATTCTATAAACGAATGACAACATTACTCCCAAATTCCAAATAAAAATATTTAGAGTATTTATTTGTAGAAAATAACAACTGGTCAAAATAACCAAAAACAAAGCATTGTTTTGAGACCTCAAATAATGCAAAGAAAACAAATTCATATTCATTTTTCAATAACAAAATAACAAAACTTAGGAAGAGTTCAGAAATCAATATTTGGTAGAATAACCCAGATTTTTTATCAAAGCTTTCATGTGTCTTGACATGCTGTCCACCAGTCTGTCACATTGCTGTTGGGTGACTTCATGCCACTCCTGGCACAAAAATTCAAGTAGCTCAGCTTTGTTTGATGGTTTGTGACTATCCATCTTCCTCTTGATCAAATTCCAGAGATTTTCAATGGGGTTCAGGTCTGGAGATTGGGCTGGCTATGACAGGGTCTTGATCTGGTGGTTCTCCATCCACACCTTGATTGACCTGGCTGTGTGGCATGGAGCATTGTCCTGCTGGAAAAAACAATTATCTGAGTTGGGGAACATTGTCAGAGCAGAAGGAAGCAGGTGTTCTTCCAGGATAACCTTGTACTTGGCTTGATTCATGCGTCCTTCAAAGAGACAAACCTGCCCGATTCCAGCCTTGCTGAAGCATCCCCAGATCATCACCAATCCTCCACCAAATTTCACAGTGGGTACGAGACACTGTGGCTTGTAGGGCCTCTCCAGGTCTCTGTCTAACCATGACCAGGTGTTGGGAAAAGCAGAACATTTGACTGGTCAGAGAAGATGACCTTACTCCATTCCTCTACGGTCCATTCCTTTATGGTCTTTTGTAAACTTCAGCCTGGCTCTTCTTTGCATCTCATTGATGAAGGGCTTTATTCTAGCTTTGCACGACTTCAGCCCTGCCCCTAGGAGCCTGCACTTCACCCCAGCTGCTGTTTGCCATTCTTTATGTAGGTCACTTGATGTCATCCTACGGTTGTTGAGTGACATTGAATGAGTTGAAGTCATCTCGGTCAGTGGACAGTCGTTTTCACCCTCTGCCAGTCTGTAGCTTTGTTGTCCCCAATGTTTGTTGCTTGACCTTGTTCTTTTGAACCGCCATCTTTGAAATTTTCAGGATGGACACATCCTGACGCTCACTGTATCCCTCTGCCAGTAAAGCCAGAATTGAACCCTTCTTCACTCAAAGCTTTTCTTTTCAACTCTTTTGTCATGCTGAATAGTATTTTCTGTATTCAAATTACCTTTGAGGTACTACTTGCACTCAATTAGGAGTGGTCTCTTAATTTCTTACAGAAATGTTGATATTTATGTCAAGTAACCCCCAATATTGTCAGCGTTAATAGTTGACAAATTTAAAATGGTGAAAGTCCTCAATGTCTTTTTTGTACACTCTAGATTCTATAACGACAAGTCAACTTACACATTCAGAACGTCAATATTGAAAAAATATATTGTTTGGGTGCTACAACTGTCCATAATTCTCTATGAATTTTCTTTAGACCAGTGTGATAACTGATTATTGACCATAGAGGTGGATAGAAGATATGTAGTGGTGGTAACTGGTGAAGGTGCTTTCCAGGCCAGTGTATTGAAAAATACAGTCATGCAATATATAGCCCAATAGGCCCATGTAAATACAACACTACAATACATTATAACAAAGTAGATAATGCATAACAATGTCTGCTTTTCGTGTAGAGAAGTGTTCGGTAGGTAACACAATCCATGAAATGGCAGATCCTGTAAATCCACGGCTATTAAATAGGCTAGTTCATTAGAGACCTCTAACGGTAGCTAGATGAACTGTCTGTAAACAAATCTGTTGGTGAGACGTTTATGTAGTTTACGGTTCAAAGCGTTGCGCCCACAACAACGTGGTAACAACATTGCTCCAATGGTTGCAAAGACAACCCTGTAAACGTCCAATAGCTGGGTACGTTGGGCGGGATCCCACCTTACGGACAGGAAATAGAAATAAATAAATTGACCAGTACAAATAAAATGTAGTCGTGTAATATTAAATATGGATTATCAAGAATTATTTATCCATGGATACAGCGACAAAAACGCTTCTCTCTAAACACATCATCTGGTAGGTTGCTTAGACGTATTGTGATGTTTGCTAGCATTTCTTGTGTTAGTGAGCTAGCATGCTTAAGCAATTCGGAAAATTGTAATTTGCTATTTTTCAATGGAAGCATTGGGTTAACATTCTAGTTAGCTGGTTTGCTACTAGCTTAATACCATTCAAATATGATCAATATTAACGTTTCAATTATGTAAACAAGATGTACGCCGCTAGCTGGACGTGTGTCCAAAATAATGTTCCAGTTTTGAAAGCTGAGATCATACCTGGTCGGAAGAGTTTGTCAGTGATACGTCAGTGTCAACAATAACGTAACAAATGTGTCTTGTCGCATCAAACCAGCAGCTTCCTCTTACCAAATTATACACCGTACCGTTTGTGAGCTTCATTTCTCTGACCATTTTTTCAAGGGCTGTTAACCTTTTTCAGTTTCAGGAATACTGCTAGTGTCCCTTTGGCACCACCCTAGTTGGTCACGATGTCCCTTGCCCAGAGAGTCCTCCTCACCTGGATTTTTACCCTGGTCTTCCTCATCATGCTTGTCCTGAAACTAGACGGCAAGGTCCACTGGAACTGGTTCCTCATCTTCCTCCCTGTGTGGATCTTCGATGGCATCCTCCTCCTCATGCTGCTGGTCAAGATGGCGGCCAGGTGTAAAGCCGGTTATGACCCCCGTAACGGCTCCCAGGACCTGAGGAAGAGGGCATGGTACCTGGTGTCCATGCTGCTGAAGCTGGGCTTCTGTTTGACGCTGTGTGCCCGGCTGGAGAAGCTCACCCACATCAAGCTCACCTTTCTGTTCATCCCTCTGTGGTGTATGCTGCTGGGAGCAATGACGGAGCTGGGCTATAACATCTTCCCGGAGAGAAGGGAGGCGTGAGGGCTGTGAATAAGGAGGTGCGACGGAGATGTGTGGAGAGGACAGAAAGGAGGTGCGACGGAGATGTGTGGAGAGGACAGAAAGGAGGTGCGACGGAGATGTGTGGAGAGGACAGAAAGGAGGTGCGACGGAGATGTGTGGAGAGGAGGATCTCACACACAATTTTTCCTCCGCGTGTGTGTGATTATTTGGCCGTTTATGAAATCTAAAACACACCATCCATTGTCATTAAGGTTCAGCCTTATCGTATGTCCAACCTTTGCTCTCTATACCAACTGGCAGTCTTAGCTCTCACATAACAAATTGAGATTTTGATTCATCTTGACTAAATAACATACATTAGTTGTAAGTACTGTACATGTTTTGGATAATCTACTTGGAAAGTCTGGCAAAGCCTGTTTCACAAGCCAGACATTTTCCTTGATGTCAGCATCTTTTGTGCTGTGTTGGTGTTGATCAAGTTTCTTACTACATGGAATGAGAACGATTCAGTGTTGGAAAGATGGGACTCTCATATGTTAAGTCATTCAGTATTTTATACCATTCCATTTAAATGAAATATTTTGCACCATTAAAGAGTGCATTGTTTTCATGTGCATTTGATATTTATTTTCCTTTTGAGTATTGTGCAAATAAATGTCAACATTGTTTCCAACAGATTCTTCCTAGTTCTATGGTACATTATATAGTTTTGGCACCTGCATCAGAGCAGGTATCAAATCAGGCATGTTTCTGTGTGCTAAGAAACATTAGACAGTAGTTTTATGGTAGGCAGACTCGCAATTACCTATTTGTGTTCATTTCATAGACATCCCATCTTTGTATCCATCTCAAAATGGTGTCCGAGTGAGCCTGGTTTGAACCACGGAGGCATTCTCTTCACATGTGCCATTGTGTTGGCGGATCCCTGCCGATGGCGCATTTGGAGTCACATGATCAAATAGTTTGCAGTGATCAATAACAGAAAAACTGACCTGAAAATAAGCAGCATTGGGATCACATGGGAGCTCAGCAGTTTGTAAGGATACTGAAATCAATTTATTACGATGGCCGGACTTGACAGGTTTGACAGGTTTGGCTTACTTGATGTGACTCATGGAACAGAGCGTATTGGTTGTAATGTCAGGGAAGTTGATTAAACAAATCACAGCAGATTTATGGGTACACTCAGAAACTGCACTCACTTGCATGGGGACAGCTGTTCTATTTGCCCTTTTTCTACAATTCTCCTACCTTCTTCAAGCTCTTGGCTGTGTTTTCAGCAGGCCAGAACTATAGTCTCACATAACCATCTCTGCGGAGCTCACCACATCTGATTGCAGTGTGTGGTTGGCTTGCAATGCGCACACGTTTTCTTTCCATCCTTGTTGCAACCCGACACCTAACCTTTACCCAGAAATCCACATTCCCTGTTCCTTAGAGTTAATCCTAACCCCAGTAGCCTAACTGTTATTCTTAAACCAAACCCCAATGCCTGAAATGAACTGCTATGCAAGTAGTCTCAAGGCCAATTCTAATATTTCTTTCCACTAATCAGCCTTTTGAGCAGATCAGCACTGACAAACAACGTGAACAAATCTAATGTATTTGATGAGAATTATTTCTCATGTATTAGGAGGACTGTGCTTCCAAAGTAATGGCAGCTAAATATTCACGCTTCTCAACTGAGCCCATGGCATTACCGGTTATGAATAATAAATAAGTCTAATAGGCCACAACAAAGGATATCTGATTGGTCCTTGGAGCCAGATACAAACCAAAGGATATCTGACTGGTCCTTGGAGCCAGATACAAACCAATGATCTGTGGATCCAGGTTCCAATGTAGCTCTGTGATCAAACAACATCACTCAGATAACAAACCTTTATTAAGAGGTCCATATTTAGGTATAAATCACACTACAGGCTTTTGTTCTTACAAAACATTATTTACACTACAGTGCTGACAATTAAAATAGAACAAAAATAAAAATTCCTCAATATAAATAAGCCTCTATTAAAAAAAACTAAAAACAAAAACAAACTTGGAGTCATAATTTTTAAAAGAATTTCTGTTTTGTCATCTTACAAAAAATATATATGTTCAAGTCAGCTCTAATAATCATACATCTATTACCTAGAACTTTAGAAATATATTATTTAAGAACCTGTTTGTTGGTTTTGTCAGACCTCGAGTGTACCAATGCTTCAGGCCCTAAGTGCTTTGAAAGTTCACAGTTTTTTAGCCTGAGTCCAATGAATGTTTGTTTGTACTCCCCATAGAGGTGGATAGAGATGGGCCCAAAGACCATGGGCAGTGCCACTAAAAGCTTCTACTGTTTTGATTTATTGAACTGTTTGATAGCTCTAACTGCACTGGCAGATCCCTCCTAGTGACCCTGTTGGAGTCACATCCAAAAGGGTCATCAGGAGAAATCAGTTAGTTGTGAAATATTTCTTCGACTACTTCAAAATGGAGCTTGCTTTAATGACACCAACTGTGCAGTCCCAGACACCTTAAATGGGAACTTTATAGGGATGCTGTCTCTATCACTCTCTATGGTGCCGTCTTGTCAAGCCGACTCCTACTAACCAACCCAAACCAATCAGTGACCAGGCTACACATTAACGGACAGGCACTGAGGAATGTTACAAGCTACATTTGTCTATGCCTTTTTTCCTTGACAGGACAGAGCAAGTGTGTCTGAAATGGCACCTTATTTCCTAAAAAGTGCACTAGAAATAGTGCAGTACTTCGAAACAATCCCTCCTACGGGCCGTGTCTGGAAAAGGGTGTCATTTAAGACACAACCATGTCTGAAGCCTGCCTGCCGAAAGGACATTCACATCTTCCCTCCAACATGTCACCTGCCGTTGGTTAATACCCGCCGGAAAAAAGAAAACGCTTCAGTAAATTAGGTTTACAAAGAGGTTTCCTTTGTGTTGGCAGGCTTCTGTATCATAAACACGGTACTTTCTGCCTTTATCACATTTCTCTTCCTCCTCTTCAGAATATAATAAGACAGAACCCAAATAAAAACATGAGGGGGAAAAAAGAGCCGATTTAAAAACACTATGTACAGACCCAGGTTCAGTATAAAACATCTTTCTGCTGCTCATGCAGGTGGTGCTGGTGGGGACGGGGTGTCGGGCTGGACAACCAAGGGTCCGTGGGGATGGGCGGGGTCTCTGGGTGGAGCCGTGGGTTTTTGTCCTTATGTCTGTCTGGCCTGCGCTGAGGCTGGGCCTGAGGGTTCCCGCTATCCGTGAGACCGGAGGCCGGTCGCAAAGAAGACGGTGGCCGGGGTGCGGTGGCAGGTGTTGAAAAGGGGGCGTGGGTAAGGTTGGGCGACGGGTTGAGGCCGGGCTTGCATGAGGACGAGGGGCTGGGGGTACGGGAGGACGACGGGCTCGGTTTGAAGGAGGAAGAGGAGGACGAGGAAGAGTGGGTAGAAGTGGGGCTAGGTTTGGGAGAGGGAGTACGAGAGGAAGACGGGCTAGGTTTGAGGGATGAAGAGGAGGACGAGGAAGAGTGGGTAGAAGTGGAAGTGGTCCTATGTGATTCAGAGTGATGATGATGATGGTGGTGGTGATGGTGGTGGTGAGGATGAAGGTGGTGTGATTTGGGCTGCGTATCCTTGGAGGATTTAAGGGGCTTGGGAGGCCTTCTTTCAGCAGGTTGAGGCTGAACTTTGACCTCCGGGCGCGCCACGTCTACTTCCCCCTCTCTGTCTTTGGGGGGTGTAGGTTTGGAGTCCGTGATTTGAGCAGGGTTCTCCCCAATCAGGGCCTCCCCAAACTCCTCCTGTTTGACCGGTAGCGATGAACCATCCACCTTCCTCTCCCCTTCGTCACCCCCCTCTTCCTCAGCCGCCGGTTGGAGGTGATACTGTTTTAAGCGGATGTGCCACGCCAGGCTGCAAACGGCTGATACGGTCTTGAACTGGTGCACCACGCCGCGGGGGATGTAGTAGATGTCGTTGTCGTAGAGCTGAATGCGGGCGTAGCGGATGCCCTCGCGCCTCAGCTGGTTCAGCTTGGCATCGTCCACCCACTGCACGCACTGGGGAAGGCAGGGAAGAAGGAGCACAGGTCAGTGGCGTGTCTTATGCCCTGTTTGTTTGGGTGGACTGAGAAAGCACTCAGATTGTTTTAACGACCGCCTGTGTATGTCGGGTTGTCATCCTACTCGTACGTTAAGTTCTGTTAGTGGGGGGGGGGGGGGGGGGGGGGGTGTCTTGGGAGTGAGTGCAAACATTTGTCCGTCCTGGGAGTCAAACCCACAAGCTACACAGCACTGCCAAGTGACAGTGCTCACACAATACAGGTCTTCTCCCTGTGTATTTTCTACATCCGTAAAAACATTTGTAGAGCAAACGTGGCCTGACACTGTGCCATCAGCTATCAGCTCCTCCTAACTCTAAAACAAACAGTGTCTCAGGGGCCACTAACGGAGGAACTGAATCCCTGGTCGGACAGAGCTGGGTGCAGTACCACACCCAGTCACATGAGGTCGGTAGAGTGCCTACGACTGTAGGCTCATCGTGCCATAGAAACGCCGCGGGAAAAAGGTCGGCACAGCATTCTAAGGGGGTCGTGCGTAAGCGCCAATCTGACCGTCACAGCCTAGCTTCAAACCTGAACTGTGTAGCCAGCAGACAAGTGGCCCTGGACACAATAGTGAGTGAGGATAGCGGGGTCAAACAAAGCGTGGGTAAAGAGAGCGGCCAAAGGCCCCACTGACCTGGGAGAGGGGCGGCTCGTGCAGGTCCAGCTGTAGCCGATGCACCACACTGGGGAAGTCCGCGGCGTGGAAACAGATGACGTCTTTGGTAATGCGGGGGGGCACGGCGCTGCGCACACAGAGGGAGGATCGCCGCGTGACGTTAACAGTGATGCCCGCCGTTTCCTTGCAAAGGCGGTTTAATGGGAAGTTGCACATGCTAAACCGGTTAGCTGATTGGCTGAAAGCCTCGCTATATCAGACTGCGCGGTATGAAATGGGAATGACGTCACAACATTTCACTCATCTGTTTGTGTTACGGCCAATATACCAGCGCTAAGCACCGTACGCAGGCACCTAGCTACGTGTCGTGCCTAAGAACAGCTCATAGCCGTGGCATATTGGACAAGCCCCCCCCCCCCCCCCCCCCCCGTAGTGCCTCACTGCTTAATTCTTGCGATATCTCAAGTACACACCAACACAGCAAAAGTTTTAAGTAACTTTACCAAGTGACTTCAGGTCAGAATTTGGGGATGTGTCGGATTTCTTTAAACCCGAGGTTTGTGTCGTGGTGAGCGTACCCCTCTCCGCAGCGCACAGCCTTGAGCACCCCAACGGCCGCGGTCGTCTGCCGCTCGAAGCCCTGGCCGATGTGGTCAGCGTGGGCCCTCGTCCGGTCGTCGAACAGCATCTCACGAGGCTCGCTGGACCGAGGTAGGTACTGCAGGTTCCTGATCTCATTGGTTGACCTGGGGGGGTGAGCAGGTCAGGGCGTTTAGTGTTACTCATTACCATTGGGCCGTGACAGAGGGTCATGGGTCAGGAGGAAACCTGTGGAGGTCATGGAATTCAGAACGCTTGCTCTTAATCTGCAAAATTCAATTAGGCACGATTTTTTCAATTTAATTTAAAAGGAGAAGTGATCACCAGCCACGGGGTCCATCTTTAAAAAGTCATCAATCAGGATTTTGCGTACGGAATATAATGAAACGAATATAAACCTAATTAGTAGAACAGGAGTCCCATTTGAGTTAATTGTCCATGTTCTACTTAATCACATTCAAATCAGAAAATCCAGATCGATCCAGAACATTGGCAAAACTGGGGAATTGTAGGGGAATACAGGATCACAGGCCGGTCTCACAGCAGACCACTCACACCCGATTTGAAATGAGCGGTTAATTATCAAGACACAGGTAAATTGGTAGTGTGTTAGTTCTGAACAGAGGGCGTCACGACTGGATAACAAGATATTTCAGCGGCTCCACACACACACGTCGTTTTACTACACCAGGACACGTACATCCCATCCACCACACTCTAGGCCTCCTGGGAATAAACCCTTTCCGTTGTTCACCACAGAGTCACGGAATGAAAATATCTGAACCGGCTTGACACCGCGGTACCCGACAGAACGCCGCAGAAGCATCTGAAACGAGTTTTAAAAAACACTGTACTTCTATTTCAACCGTCACACATCCACATATGAATACATTTATCCTCCTGGATTTATTTGAAGGCAGGTTAGATGGAGGGCGTGGGGGGGTGGGGGGGTGGGAGGGGGGGCTAGATGGAAGGTGGGGTTCAGGGGGCTCACAAAGGCAGTGTGAGTCCATCCCAGCGTTTAGCATACATTACACTCCCCAGACCACACCATGTTGAGAGAGCGAGAGAGAGAAGATCTCAGGCAGCGAAAAGACGAACAAGGACACAGAGTGTATGCGTCCCGAACGGCGCCACGTAGTGCCCAGGTTTTATGAGGGCACATGCGTCGGTGATCACAAATAGTGCACTACGAAGAGGATAGTGTGCCGTTTGTGACACCACCCTGGAGCTGCTTAGTATGCAGTTGTTGGACAGGGCTGCCTGCGTGCTACGATAAAGGAATAAATGCAAAGCTGAGACTCAAATAAAAGGCTTCGACGGAACACACAGCACTCTGGAGAGTGAAGGGGGAGGGAATTAGAGAGGGAGGGAATTAGAGAGGGAGGGTGACCGCTTTTTTTGTCAAGCCTAGTCAGCTTTCAGACAGTCGCCGTTCAGGTAATGTTCAGGATGAAAGTCAAAAGGTGGAGGAGGTGGCTGATACTCATGACGGGTCAATGAGGAAAGCTGTAGGTGTTTGGGCTCTAATAAAGACCAGAGACTGAGCTGTAGGTTTTTTTTGCTCTAATAAAGACCAGAGACTGAGCTGTAGGAGTTTGGGCTCTAATAAAGACCATAGACTGAGCAATAGGTTTTGGGCTCTAATAAAGACCAGAGACTGAGCAATAGGTTTTGGGCTCTAATAAAGCTGGAATTTTGTTGAATACTTGCTGGATCATCACTCTATTCTGGTGCAGTAAACCAGGGCTCATCTTGTGCATCAGCGTCTTGTTGCTGCTTGCACATTGGGGTTTCAGCCTGGGTGTCTGTAAAAGCACTTTGTGACAACTGCCGAAGTGAAAAAGGGCTTTATAAAATGCATTTGAATGATTGATCTTCAGCCAAGGTCTCCTTGACGCTCTCCTCTGACCAACCACGTGTTGCGGTGTCCTATAAAAGGACACCCAGACTCCCTGAGCCGGGAAGGTTCAAGAACAAATGCATAAATCAGACGTTTTACATGATGCCGCCATAAACAGGTAGCACAAGGTGGACAGGCGATGACGCTGTGTGTGTGTGTGTGTGTGTGTGTGTGTGTGTGTGAGTGCCTAACATCCATACAGATGAGACCCCTCCAGGTAACAACATGGCCCCCTAAATATCACCCCACTCCACATAAAGTGCACATTGATCACCTCAGAAAACTACGCAGCACACGGTGTAAACTGTACTTACTATAAGATAGTGTGTAAAATATGTGTACTATAGGATACTTGTAAACTGTACATACTATAAGATAGTGTGTAAAATATGTGTACTATAGGATACTTGTAAACTGTGTACAATAAGATACTGTGTCTAAACTATGTGTACTATAGGATATTATGTGTACAATAGGATACTGTGTGTAAACTAGGTGTACTCGAAGATACTGTGTGTAAACTAGGTGTACTCTAAGATACTGTAAACTACAATAAAAAGCAAGCCACAGTGGAAAGAAAAAAGTGTGAAATAAATAACACAGCAGTATTAAGGAGCAGCGGGCGTTTGTGTCTGTAGGAATGCTGAGCTGCAGGGATTATTGTCCTGGAGAAAATGAGATGAGTGATGACGAGCTTGTGTGTGTGTGTGTGTGTGTGTGTGTGTGTGTGTGTGTGTGTGTGTATTACGAGGAGAAACGTCTCACGGCGGGAGGGGGAATGCGTCGCCCAGCCTCTGTCACCTGCTGTAACACTGTTCAGTTTTGACGCTCTTCTAATCTAAAAGGTGGGCGGAAACCCTCTCCCCTCGCTCTCCCCTCGCTCTCCCCTCGCTCTCCCCCAGCGACAGCTGTAATGTACAATGGCTTCGTGATGCTAAACTAAATGCAGAGATAATTACCTCATACTTAGAGGCTCTGAGGTGGAGAGCAGAAAAACAAGACTCTTTTCTGTCGCTGAACATCTCATCTGCGTCCTAAATAACACTATTCCCTGCACAGTGCACAACCTAATGGTTAAAAGCAGGCGCACTAAACAGGGAACAGGAGGCCATTTTGGACGCAAGTCTCATGTTTATGGAAAGCAGTATTACAGTCAGGCACTTTGAGGGGAGAGAAGACCGAGTATGAATAAAATAAAAGGGGTAAGCCGCTTGACAGGGGGAACTTCATTCAGCGCAGTTGCAGGGTGTAACATGAGCTTCTACGAACGAACATATAAGCCAATGGCAGCATGAAGACGTTCAGCATAAAGTGGAAAGCGCTTCTTAGCACTGACATCTTAAACTGCTTAGTGGCAACCAGAGGGCTGTTAGCACTGATACCTTTTTTATGGTGTCCGCATATTATTTTTGTTTGGCACTTAGCCAAACAATTTAAAAAGATATATGGGGAAAAAAGTCAAAATGTCAAGATATCTTTGAATAAATATGGATTAATAGAACCCCATCCTACCAGTAGTATTGTTGACAAATCACAACAAGGGATTTTGACTAGCTAAATAAACTCGCCAAAATCATGATGCGCAGCGAATAGTACGCAAATCCAGCAAGGACCCCTGACTGCCATGTGCAATTAGGGGCGAGGATCAATGTGGGTGGAGTCACATTTTGACTCCGCACATATGTGACCCCACCCACCTTTTTATTGTCCATCAGAGTTTTGACAGTCAAACACTGAATACAAACACACACGTTTGTGCAAGGCACATGTTGAAGACAAATGTACTTCATTTTTGAAGATCGTAAGAAATATTATATTAAGTCATACCAGCCAAAGCATATGAGCAGAGAGCTGATAGATATCCCGCTCATCTCTCTGGAGCGAAGGTTATAGGCTCTGCTCCACCGCTTCACGTCTTTTCACGTCTTTCTTCGCTCTGCTCAAAACCGCTATTCGCTCACAGGAAAAATAATTCCCACTACAAATTTGCTCCATACATTTTTTGATTAGTCAAATCTGTCCATTAAGTGATTATACACTGTCGGCCACCAAGAAAATCAGATGCTCTGCATTTTAAACATTTTGCCTGTAGAATTTATAAAAGAAATAAGGACATTTACTTGCTTTGAATTTAATTAAATTGAAACGAGAAAAGTCGTAGGCTATCAGGACACAGCCAAAAAGAAACAGAAAATAATAATTATTTCAATAGGCAATGATATTGCAAATCGCATGCTTTCAAATATTAAGCGCTCAGCATTTAACTAGCGTATATTTTGCGTTTATTGGCTGTACAAACAAAAATCTAAAATTGACTTGAAATTAAATACAACATTTTGCTAAATGTCTGCCTATAGTAACTTGGAAAACACTTAGAGAGACGTGTTTGGCCAGAGTCTGTGGGTTCAGGATGATGTAATGGTGCATGATGCATTTCTTATCATTACTGCACTTCTCTACCGCTCCAACCACTGCTCCTTTTGTGTCCAGCAAAGGACCGTTGCAGCTGTGTAAAGTATGAGCGGTCGCATTTGTCCCTAAACTGGTAACGCACCAGATCATGCGTTATCACCCACTCGGCTTTAAATCTACGCTCCAAGACAGCAGCTGGGACAAGATGCTGATATTGAACCGGGTGTAACGAGTGGAAACATTCTCTTAAAGTGTAGTTTTGCAATAATATTATAGCTAGTGGGACTGGTACCTTCGGGTAAGAAACAAAAATATCCAATAAAAATATAGACAAATACAACCAAAATGAACTAAACATTTCAATCATTGACTACAATGTAGATATGCCACTCTGTCCCCATCTGATAGCATGAACACGTTTTCCATAATTATTCTTTAGTTGTGGTTCACCGCATTCCCTCTCCTGCATGTCCTTGGTTCTCCTCATTTCTGTAAGTTACCTTTATTTTGCCCCAGTGGGTTTCATCAGCTTCTTTATTAAATGATTGTGTAAACATCATGAAAGCTTAGGCAACATGGTTCATATTTGTATGTATATCTATGTAGGATAGGTTCGATTAAGATTTGCTTTTGTTGATATTGATACCTCGGTGAACCTCAGCATGAGTGACCTTTAAGGAGAGGAGAAGGGGTCGGGTTAAACCCGTTTGACTCCACCCACATTGAGCCCGGCCCGGAACTCCACCCTGAAGTCAGGGCCTTCTCAAATCCAGTGCAACCTAAAACATTCTGTCATAGGCCTAACACACGTACAATTTGGATAACATGTTGAATCACGATTTGTGGCTCAATTATTGAAATTCCAATTATGAATTCCCCACACGGGGTTGAGAGACTCACTTAAAAAAAAAATGAGATAATAGAAATCATATCCTACCCAGTGTTTATGTGGTCGTATCTACGCATTCAATGTGATGGCGTTCACTGCGTTTGTGCCGCCACCAGTAGCTACGCACATTTCCTCATGCCTCGGCCACACCAAATGCTTCAATTGCTTGTGTTTGCGTCGTTTTGTTGCAGGTCTTCTGCATATGCTACACGTTATTAGAGACGCTGATATGTGCGGTCGCCGGGTGTCCTGCCCTATACAATTTGACGATATTTGTAGAGAGAAACGCTACAAATAATGCATGGAGGAAGATTTCATCTGATATTCGGCTACCAGGTCAGTAACTTTAACTTGTTTACTGTACAGAATTTCCAGACCTTTTGTTATGCTAGCAACTGCACGTTTGTCAGCTTGTTTGTCTGCCACTTAGGGATAACTGGCTAGCTACATACAAACTCTGTTCTAGCTACAGAAGCTGTGTAGGTAGTTTGAGAGTGTATAGAGCAGTGTATTTGGAAGCTTTTTGTTTGTTTTCATCATTAAATGTACAATTACGTAGGCCATACTTTTTACAAAAATATTCAATTTACAAATATATTCACTCAATTCTGTTCTGGCAATTGTTTTTGGATGAGATTAGATGCATAACTAATTTATAAATTGTCAGTTTTCGGTTTTATAAGCACTCACGTTTTGGCGCACGAGTAGGAAAAGTCAACACCCCGAACGTAATGCATCCGCAAAGGCGGTTCTCATAATACTGTATTTCTTTGCATCGAAACGCACTTGTTCCCTGGAAATGACTGGTTACGCATATGCAGTGGTGCAATTGGTGTGGCCGAGGCGTCGGACCTTTAGCGATATTTTCTCCCTTATCAAGTGTCAGCAGGCAACCACCTCGAACATGAAACTATGAATGATATGCTGCTGTGTATCCGGGACAAGCTTGAAAACAGACGTCTCCACTAGTAGTTGAAAAACCCCATCGACCATTTGAACAAAGCAATGTAAAGAGGCAAAAAAATATAAAGACTAAGTCTCCAAAAAAAATATACAGCTCCGGAAAAAAATTAAGAGACCACTGCGCCTTTTTCTTTCTTATACAAAAAAGTTGAAAAGGGAAGTTGGTCTTTTTGATTTTTTTTCTTGAGCAGAATCTTTTCAAGTGGCCCATTACAGCCTATCTACCACTTTGTCGTTGCGTCCAATTAACAGATTAGCCCAGGTAGGCTATTAAACTAAACTACAAAATAAACTACAAAACTGCCAACTCTGCCTTTTCGTTTGCTATTAATGGAATTACAATGAGCCTTGTGTCCGTGTGACCAGTTGGGACAGAGCACAGCAGTCACACTGGTCCAAGGAAATGACTTGTTTGGTAAAGCATTAAGGCCAGACGGGGCCACAGACAGCCATGCCGCCGGGGAATTCCGTCCCGCAACAGAGAAAATGCGCCATTTTTGGCCACTAAACAGTCAGCATGCGTCTGTCATGAAGAGGCCTCTCCCTGCTTGCAGAGCGTGAATTGAGTCCAGCACATTTCATTGGAAGATATAATGTAGTTTAGTATCTGCTGTTTTAACAGTGTCATAGAATAGGGAAAACCCCGGGCGGCAATTTAGAAACTTAACGGCTGTACATATTAACGCCCGTTTCCTGTTGGATTATTTCCCCCGCCTTGAGAGTCAGAGGTCCAAGCGTAATTCGGCCCTCACCTTCTCCTTTTGTAGGGGGACTTTGGCATGTCGGCGACGGGTATCATCTGTTCCCCGGGTCGCACCCACATAATGGGCCCGTCGTCACTCTCCGTCGGACACTTCAGCTTCAGGCTGGAAAACGTTCCCCATGGCAACGTCCTCTGGATGGGTGAGGGTGAAGGGGGAGAAAAGAGATGGGAAGGAGAGAACATGAATACAGCAGACTGACCCACATACTCCCATCAGCCACTAGAGGGCATTTTCGTATAGTGGCAAGTGACAGGATTGTTCTATTGGTAGGGTTAGACTTCCTACAGACTATCATTTAGTGAGATCACACGTCACCTGTAGCTCGCCATCTACAACCCTCAAACTCAACTCTCTTCCTTCATTGTAGCCCTCTAATCCGAGATCGATTCAGACCTGGGACGCCAAGTGGGTGACGTTAATAGAGTGGAACGGAAAACCATCTGGCTCTGGCCCTGGAAGGGTAAGAGTTCCACACCCCTGGTCTAGAACCTGCGTTTCATTTACCCCAGTAGTTACCTCTAGGAAAGGCGACTCCTCCAGCATGGAGAGGAACTCCGGGAAGTAGTCCCCCACTTCCTCGTCCACGGCCCCCACCAGACTGATCTGCCTCATGGCCCCGGCTCGATACGTGCCGTGGCTGTACGTTCTCTTTACCTAGAACAGAGAACCACACTGAGGTTACCGAACCACTCCTAACACAGCTCTGCCAAAGACGCTGTTTTTCTCAGAGCGGGAGCCTCGTGGAACCTGGTGGTCAGGTGTGGCCCCCGGGGACTACCACGTGAGAGGTAATTGGCCGTTCTGCCCGAGAAAGAAGGTAGATCCTGATTGGTCACCTCTTCCACTAAGGGTTAAAAGCGGAATTTATAATATGGTTTGGACCTTCGTGTGCAACTGACAGCTGAAATAAGTGACTGAGTCAGTGATGATTTCGACGTGTCTTCATTGGATTAGGGTCGCTACAGGATGGCGATGCACGACGAGGGAAGAATGAACACACATTTGATTTGCGTTTATTGACCGGTCGACTGGTTTAATGCCAGTGCCTTTTTACCCGTCTGGGATTGTGAGTGAGTGACTGACTGACTGATTGGGCTAAATGTCAAAACCATCCATACACAACAGGACTAAATGCCAGGCCGGAGAAAGGCCATCAGGAGACTGAGATTCCACACCAGCACAAGACCTGCTGCTGTACTCGAGTTGCCTCTTGACCGCTTGTTTATAAATCAATTCTGACGCTTGCAGACAGACAAGGCAGCACGGCAGCCATTTAAAAACCCTTCGTTATACTACTTCAATATCTTGAATACGTAAACCAGCCACTTGCCCCCCCCCACCTGGGTCTGGTTATGCTGAAGGAGATGTGGTGGGTTTAGAGACAGAAATGTTTCTGAACTGTCCCTCCCCCTTAGCATTCTTCTCCAATCGGCTTTAGGATCTTCCCTTTAACCATGGTTTCAGTTCCCGAAACAAGCTACTCTCCGTCGTGGGGGGGGGGGGGGGGGGGGGGGGATACGATACCCCCTGGAGGATCAGCTTTATGTAGTTAACTCTCTTTCAAGGTCCCCTGGGATGAACCATAACAGTCAGTCACGTTACAAAACACACTGAACTGGTGGTGAAGCGTGGAGTTGGAAGTGGCATATAGTCCTTCTGTTCCGCAGATGTGATCCCTCCTTCAAGCGTCTGTCCTCCACACCGCCTTTTGGACGTGGAAGATGAGAGGCTAATCTGTCCTATAATAGTTTGTTACTTCAGGGCCCCCGACCTCAGGCAGTTCAGAGCAGTTATCCCAAACCGAAGACAGATCCACGAAGGGCTGAGGCCACTTAACCAGATGTTGGAGGCAACTTCCAGAGGATTTCTGTGTGTTCTGTTTGGTGTGTCTGTTCTGTGTTGCGTGTCTGTTCTGTGTTGAGTGTCGTCTGTGTGTCTGCTGCTGTTCTTCCCAGGGATCAGGCCACCCGTCTGAGTGAACACTGAGCCAGACTGTCCTCTTCTTTCTGCTGATGCGTCCATCTGTGTATCAGGCTCCTTGTTCCATTCACGGAGGAGCCAGCAAATGGTGAGCCAGGGACGTCTGAGGTCCAGCGGGAGGGAAGTGAGGCAGTCTGTCCCAGAAAGAGAAGAGACCTGGGGGGATGTAAAGGGGGGGGAAAGGCAAGCTGCCTGGCTCAGGGACAGGCCACCATGGCTTACATTTTTTTTGGGAAGGGGGATTCGAACCCAGGACCATTCAGAGCCTAACCACTAGGCCAACTTGCCTTCCACAGAAAGTTTTCTCTCTGTGTTTATTTCACTAGTATTGTACATATAATGAACAGATATGCCTGCACATTTGGAGGTATTGTTATACTCTTAATATTATTGTTCTATGGTTGTCTGCTGAGGACGCTCTACCAGGTTTGTGTCACAGCCATAGAGATGGAAAGAGGACTTGTCTCTTTACAATTTGCGGACAGATCGGTCATCTGTAATCAGTGCCAGTTTCATTACTTAGCAGCCATTTAACACGGGAGGACAATCTGCATGTGATTGGTCAACGACTGGCACACAATCCTCCATTCATTGACCAGTGTGATCCATTATCTCCTCCTTTCAATAGTACATGTGGTATAATTAATTGGTTGATCCAACAAATTAATCGGGAGGGCTAAGCCAATTACCAACCAGGCTATTAGGAATGAGCAGCCAATGAATTTAAAATTGTTCTGTCTAAATTCAGATGGATGCCTTCCATGTCCATGCTGGAACATGTTCTCACAGCTATGTTTTCTATGCATCTCTAGTTCACCCGCAACCCTGTGGCTGGCTGTGTGTGTATTAAATGGAATGGGCAGGCTGATGAAGTCATTTGCCTGCCGCTGGCTGAAACTAGGAAACCCACCAAGACATTCTGCCTTTTTCATGGAGATGTCCTAAGTGATGACGCCCACACTGGATGCTATAAAGGCACTGATATACAAAATGAGACCTCTGTCAATCTACGTGGCCTGGACATCTCCAGAAAACCTACTTCCTGTTAATGTCACCACATGGACATCTCCAGAAAACCTACTTCCTGTTAGTGTCACCACATGGACATCTCCAGAAAACCTACTTCCTGTTAGTGTCACCACGTGGTCTTTTCTGAAATGTCATTGGAGAAAATGAGTGTTTACTCGTTTATTAAAACCATTGAGGGGGTGTGTTTACCCCGATTCTGATGGTCTACTCTGCCTCTGCTCTTCCCCTGGGGACCGACATCCCCTTTTTCTACGGGACTCATCACCACTATCATGAGGTTGAGTCCTACGGCTCTGCTATGATTCCTTATCAGATACGATCCCTTATCAGAGCTGACAGAACCTTAATTTGAACCGTTATGGATTAAGACAGCGGACTGAGAGTTAAATGTTGGGTCTGCTCTGTGTGACTGAAGGCGCAGTAAGGCAATGCAGAAGGTGCCCACTGTGTTGACCAAGCAAAGGCCAATGGGGCTGATGCTAAACGACCAAGGGAGAAATGGCAAAGCCTGGCTACAGGGGTTGATGTCTCCCTTCCTCACGATCTCACACCTTGTCCGCCGTTCTCTTCATCTTCCTCACACCAAAGGCTACCTCCTCAGCCCTCTCCCTCTTCATCCAACGCCTCACCTCTTTCTTTCCTCAACCCGGTTTCATTATAGAGTGCCTGTGTTTGTGTACTTTGCATTTAGTCAGAATCCATAACGTAGGGTTACGGACACACCCACTAACACTTTGGCTCACTGTTCTTAAAGCCCGTACAGGAGGCTTGTGTTTGGGGTGGGATTTGTTCCAAGCGGTAGATTTTGAAACGAGAGTCCTGTGTGTGACAAACATGGCTATTCAATGAAAACAGGGTGTCTGTTTTCACACATTTTAATGTTAATCTAATCAAAGTTTTTCAAATGTATCTGATTTATATTTGGGCAATTGGCTGTTATTACTTGTAGAATTAATTTGATTGGACATATACATTACTTAAATTGGGAGGCCTGTTCTGTTCAATATATCTTTATGCATTTAATCCCATTCAACTGCCAAAATCCAATATTTTTTTGAATAACAAGACAATACAATCGCCTCAAAAGGAGCCTTTATCTGTGTTCCAGAATAAAAAGCATTACTACCTAAATGTACTCACATACACATTAAATACTGGCGACACAAATGCATCCCCAACCAGGCTCCTCATTCTAGTCAGATGTGACTGAATGAGGAGACACTGATCAACCATCTTCTGTGAATAGCTACAGCACAGTGATACGGCATTCAGGAGGAGAGGGCTGGAAAATACAAAGAGGCAGAGAGAGGGAGAGAAAGTGAGATACAACAGACACACAAGAAGAGTGAAAGGGAGCAGACACTGAAAGTGAAACCGGTCTCGTTATTCAGCTCACCTGGGTCAGAGGTGGCGTGTACCGAGCCTGTTAAACCAGACGGACGCGTTCCACACCAGTTGGCTTGTCAAGGTTGGAGATGACCTGTTTCTCCCCGTTTCCATCCCGGCATCTCTCCCCCTCTCTCCCCCTCTCTCCCCCTGTCAGTACCTTGGGAGGAGTGTGTGCCTACTGCCTCAGTACTGTAGCCACCTCCTCCCGAACCCCTCCGCCAATTCCTCATCCCTTGTATGCCACAGCTGTATTTTCTAAAGTAATCTGATGAATGTTACAATTTGTTTTCCGAACTGAGCATTTTAACTGGTCGTCTGGAAAGGGTTCATGATTTGGCAATCTTATCTGATCTTTTGGCAATTTAAGTATTTGTCCAACTCATACTACTTTCCTATTCTGCATTCCTACAAACTTTCCAAATATGCCTTACTCTACCATGGAGCATCAGCTTAAAAGCAATTAAGCACTAATAAAGGCTCTTCTATTTGGAAAAGTTACCTTCATTAATGTAGTTTAAGGTGTAGTACCTCAGCCTTACCAGTAGATGGCAAGCTGTAGTATCACAACCTCCTAGGTTGATATGATGCCTCCCTCCAATTAATCTATTTTTCTCTACACCCACATGATCTCTTCATCTGATCAATCTCTCCTTTTTCCTACGACCAATCTCTCTCTCTTGCTGAGAGGATCCGTGAATGAGCCCAGCGAAGATGAGATGGCCAATGATGACAAAGAGTGACACGAAACATCTGCTTGAGTCATCATCTCACAAACTATTCTTCCCACCATTTCCATTTTATCTTTTCTGCCCCCGGGTCTCTCTCCTCATCTTCCTCTCCTCCACTTTTTCCTTCATCTCCTCTTGTTCACCACCTCCCTCCTTGCTTCGGGCGGGACAGCAGCAGCGCCAGTCTCTGCATTCTAAACCGCCACTGTGCTTAAGGTTACGAGGCGAGGTCGCTGACGTGAAGGCGTGACGTAAATGAGATTACCCGCGGAGTCAATTAGCTGGATATTAGGAGGCACAGCGTCTGAGCACGGCTGTTTGCTGTGTGTCTGTGGCCAACAGCTGTTCTGTTTGGCTCACGGTGACTTCACACCTGACTGCCACTCCCCGGGGAAATGCAGCGGGCAACACATCGAGGCAAGAATGAGAAAAAAAGCGTACGAACAGGTATTAGGGATGAAGGGGAAATTATTTATTTTCGGGGGGTGGGGAGATGAAGGCCACATGAGGCATTAAGAATTTGGAGCTGCACCCCCTCAGGTGAAATCTGTTCTGTTTTCTAAACCTCTTTTTTTTTTGTATGGCCACAGCTGTTCTGTGTTCTCAGACTAAACGAGGGTGGGAGGCAGGTTAGCTTGGGTAACAGGAAAGTAAATACATGTAAACAGGCAATCCAGGGTTACAAAAATCTGAAAACTTCTACCAGATCCCTGCATTTTCATGACTTACTTCTTGGAGTTTACCTTTGAGTTCCTGTCTAACCCCCAGTGATTCCGGTAATGTTCCAATTGGGATTTAAAGACATTTCTCTGTAAATCCAGCGGACACGCAACCAACAGGAAAGCACTCTTTAGAGATTACACCGACTGACCAGAACCTGTAGCGGAAACAGAATCAACCAAGGCATGGGTAAAGAGGAGATAACATTTTCCCTAGAGGTTATCTATCAATCAAATGTATTTATAAAGCCCTTTTTACAACAGCAGTTGTCACAAAGTGCTTTACAGAGACCCCTTTGGGGTAAAACCTCAAGCTACAGCGTTGTGACAGCGGGTACCAGAGACACCCGTGGCGTGAGAGGACACTGCCTGACACCCAACCTGACCAAACCCCCGTCAAGGCTGCCAGGGACTCGTCCAATCAGCACGACGGAACCCTTCCGATCCACAGCCAATCCACAGCCTTCAGAAACCCTAACTGTTCATTTCATCTTTTTCACGCAAGTCAATTTATTGAGTGAAGGTTATAAGATACCATAGCTGGGCGATGAGAGAGAGAAAGGCGCACCTGAAACACCTTAAAATTACATGAAAGGGAATGAATACCTCCACTACCCCCGCCTCTGCAGCTGTTCTGATGATCTTCAAGTAGGGGAGCCAACTGGGAACATTAACGCCCCCTCAAAAACAAACGCTATTTTACAGAAGCACTCCAGCCAGGGCCATCGCGATCCCTCCAGCCCCTGAGTGATGTCATCTTATCCGAGTCCACACAGCCCATATAAGGAACACCAGACCCAGATGACTGTCTGAGGAGGTCCCACTTCGGCTTTTCCTGTTGGGCCTCTCTGGCTTCAGGGTGAGCTCGGGACAGGTTCACTCACGGCAAGGACCTCAGGGCACTCTGTGTGTGTGTGTGTCTCCCCCCCGTGCATGTTAGAGATGAAGAGAGAGCAAGAAGAGCGGCACGCAAATACGAGGTCACTGTAAAAACTCTCACGAGAGTCACTATGGTAACAGCCACAAAGAGCTTAACACGAAGGGAGAAGGGAGAGGGATGAGAGTGGGGAGGGAGAAGGGAGAGGGATGGGAGAAGGGAGAGGGATGGGAAAAGGGATGGGAGAAGGGAGAGGGATGGGAAAAGGGATGGGAGAAGGGAGAGGGATGGGAGAAGGGAAGGGAGAGGGATGGGAGAGGGATGGGAGAGGGAGAGGGATGGGAGAGGGAGAAGGGAGAGGGATGAGAGAGGGGAGGGAGAAGGGAGAGGGATGAGAGAGGGGAGGGAGAAGGGAGAGGGATGGGAGAGGGATGGGAGAAGGGAGAGGGATGGGAGAGGGATGGGAGAGGGAGAAGGGAGAGGGATGGGAGAGGGAGAAGGGAGAGGGGAGGGAGAAGGGAGAGGGATGAGAGAGGGGAGGGAGAAGGGAGAGGGATGAGAGAGGGGAGGGAGAAGGGAGAGGGATGGGAGAGGGGAGGGAGAAGGGAGAGGGAGAAGGGAGAGGGATGGGAGAGGGAGAAGGGAGAGGGATGAGAGAGGGGAGGGAGAAGGGAGAGGGATGGGAGAGGGGAGGGAGAGGGGAGGGAGAAGGGAGAGGGATGGGAGAGGGGGAGAGGGATGGGAGAGGGGGAGGGATGAGATGGGGTGGGGGTATAGTTCACAGCCTCTGACATGAAAACTGAAGAATTCTTATTTCCAGCATCAGAGCCCACAGGGGTAAAAACTGTAGAACCAGGAGAAAACCTGGCACCTCCTCACTTTAGGCCTCCCGTTTCGTTCTGTTGCACTCTCACTCCCTCAACGGTTTTCTGGAGCAGCCTGGAAAATGGTGTTTGCGCAGACCGTGAGGAATTTCCTAATCTCCCGCAAGAGAGGACAGCCATCACATGGAGGTAGCAGCCCGTTTTTGCTTGGGGGCAAAAGGGGGGCGGGGGGGGGGAGTTGGGGGGGGGGCTCAGAACAAGAGAAGCTGTTGCGTTTTACCCTTATTGACAACAGAGAGGTGACAAGAATGATCAGAAAGAGCAGAGTGAGAATCAGAGGGAGGGAAAGAGGGAGGGAGGGAGGGAGAGAGGGAGGATAACAGTAGCGTTGTTGTTAAGGGTTTATCTGACTAGGGAGGGATGTGATTTGCAGCCTACTAACAACCTACAGCAGCACGATCACACAGATACGTGCAGCACAATGAATGGACCAGGACCTCATGGTCACATCTAACACACAGAGAGAGGAGAGAAATGACAGGAAGTGGGACGGAGGTTAGGAGAAGACCCGGCGCGTTTGAATGTTCCACGTGCGTGTCACGTTCACTTCGTTTTCATTCTCCCCATTTATTCCAGCTTACTTTCCATTTTAGGGAAATGTTTCCCATGCCGACAAAGTCAATTAAATTGCAGAGAGAGAACCAGTTGAGGACCATCAACCTAACCAGCAGTCCCTGGGTTTGGTTTCCTTTGTCAGGCTTACTCACAACTATCTGCACATTTTCACTACTGTGCATAGCGCATAATATAAACCTCAAACCTTACTTGCTTTGGCAATATAAACAAATGTTTCTCATGGCAATAAAGCTCTTCAAATTGAATTGACACAGAGGGGCTGGGAAGGGTAGAGCGTTAGTAGAGCTTGGTGCTTGCAACCCCAGGTTGTGGGTTGTTTTCCCGTGGGGGAACAGCATGAATAAAGTGTGAAAACCGTCTGGTTCTTCAAAGTGCAACTGCTGCCAGACAGTGAGATGTGAGCGGAGCTGGCCAGTGTCCCTGGCCTCCCCAAGCTGAACAGGCATCGTCAGAGTCCACGGTCACAGGCTCTCAACTAGGACACGGCCCAAAGCTCAGCAGGACACCACTATAAATCAGTAGAAACCTTGACTGAAATACTTGACTGAAACATTAACACTGCTATAAATCAGCACAACACAAACTGAAACACTAACACAGCTATAAATCAGCACAACACAAACTGAAACACTAACACAGCTATAAATCAGCACAACACAAACTGAAACACTAACACAGTTATTAGCAACAGAACACAGACTGAAACACCAAAGCCATCGAGTGTCTGACGTTGCCATCAGCATTCAGCCATTAAGGATTGGCTTCTAAAATTCCTTACAAATAAAAGACAGCTGCTGTACAACTTGCGTTGCATCACGTCGCATTCCAATGGCAGCGTCCAAGGATCACGTAATGCATATTTTCAATTCTCGATGGCTGACGCGCACGTTCATTCGGTCTTGTGAGGGAACGTTTAGTGTATCTGGTTGTGTTAGCATCAATATTACTCCAGACTAAAACACTGAAGACTTCTGGACCGGGGATATTGTCTTCTCTCCCCAGACGGCCGGACAGTCAGTCTCTGACCCTCGCTCAGCCTCTTTATCTCTCTGTCTCGCAGTTTGTCTCTCTTTGGTTGTTCTGTCCAGGGCAGAGGGCTACAATCCCCCTCAGGTCTGGATGTGGAGCTGTGCCGGCTGGATGGAGAGGAGGACCGGAGGCTGTGAGGAGAGGGTGTGTTGAAGGAAGACAGGAGGCCGTGAGGACAGGGTGTGTTGAAGGAAGACAGGAGGCCGTGAGGAGAGGGTGTGTTGAAGGAGGACAGAAGGCCGTGAGGAGAGGGTGTGTTGAAGGAAGACAGGAGGCTGTGAGGAGAGGGTGTGTTGAAGGAAGACAGGAGGCCGTGAGGAGAGGGTGTGTTGAAGGAAGACAGGAGGCCGTGAGGAGAGGGTGTGTTGAAGGAAGACAGGAGGCCGTGAGGACAGGGTGTGTTGAAGGAAGACAGGAGGCCGTGAGGACAGGGTGTGTTGAAGGAAGACAGGAGGCCGTGAGGAGAGGGTGTGTTGAAGGAAGACAGGAGGCCGTGAGGAGAGGGTGTGTTGAAGGAAGACAGGAGGCCGTGAGGAGAGGGTGTGTTGAAGGAAGACAGGAGGCCGTGAGGAGAGGGTGTGTTGAAGGAAGACAGGAGGCCGTGAGGAGAGGGTGTGTTGAAGGAAGACAGGAGGCCGTGAGGAGAGGGTGTGTTGAAGGAAGACAGGAGGCCGTGAGGAGAGGGTGTGTTGAAGGAAGACAGGAGGCCGTGAGGAGAGGGGTGTGTTGAAGGAAGACAGGAGGCTGTGAGGACAGGGTGTGTTGAAGGAAGACAGGAGGCTGTGAGGAGACGTTGGGCCAAGGCTGGAGTGGGAGGGTATTTGCCTTGGCATGTCAAGCGATGGGAAAAAAGGGACAATTGAATTTACTTTGTAGTTGTGCTGGATTTCCAAAAACTGCTTTGGTCCCGAACCATTTGCATCGCTCTCACTGAGATGCTCAATGAGCTCTCTGCCACTGATTCACGTGGTGTGTGATCATCATTTATAACGCTGTAGAGCAAATTGTTTGGCTTTGATTGTTAGGGTTTTTAAATACCCAATCGCATTTATAGACACAAATCCGGACACCCCTTAAAAGAAAAAAGATTAAGAAAAGGGTATTTGGAAACCAATTTACGGAATATAAAAGACACAAACTATTTAATTTTTTACTTTTTTCAATCTTGGAATTGTGAAAAAATAAAGATCTTTGGCACACTGGACTGGCTGTCCATTTAGGGGCGGTCATACTGGTCCTGCTGTTTTATTAGTTTTTTTTCAACCTGTTAGTATTTTAATTGTTTGGTTTATTTCTTAGGAATGAAATCTGTCATACTTTTGGTCGATGTCATTGCGATGTTCCCTCTACCAGTGTTCAATAGTTATCTGAAACACAAGTTTACAAATTGTAATTAGAAAATAAAGACAAAATTAGTAGCTATAACTTGGTCGCACAGCCCTTTTGCCAATAAACACACCAACAACAACTTCTTAAAGCTTGTTGCAACTTTTAACCCACAAAATGGCCACAATTTAGGAGTAAACTGCTCAAATTGAGATGGGCCCTCCACCAGCTGCTGTTTTCATTTCTCACCATTTGACTAGTTTTGAAAGTGACTCAGATCTCTCTTCAATGGACTCTCCATAACAGCCTAATCGGTCTCTCTCAACCATTCCTGGATGTCTTATTCTTCCTCTGTCTTTAGGTCTCTCCTGTAAGGACTACAACCGTTACAACATTATTTGGACATGCTTTCCGGTCAAACACCTTGATTATCTACACTTTTCACAATGTCTTCCATTCACTGACCGTCGGCCCGACAGGGTCGGCATTGAAGCGTAGGGTCTCACTCCAAGAGGCTCGAAGAGCGTTTCTATTTGGAGGCCATCAGACTGTGTAGCGCCTGGTCTGACCACGCATGTAGACCCCCAGTGGGAGCAAACACGGACACTTATGTACACACTAATCCATACTCATTTTAAACATGTTGTTTTGCTTTTTGTTATAATTATTACTGTTACTATTAGTATAATTAGTAGTAAAAAAATTATAATAATAATAATAACAATATCATCATACATTTTTTTGTTGTTTCTAGCGTCGTTGGGCAAAATACCTGTAAGTAAGAATTGTGTTGTTTATGTTGCCTCGTGTATCCTATGCATATGCCCATTACAAACGTAAGACCTGAAACACGACAAAATGATTGTACCAGCACCATCACAAATAGCAAGCAGGGTGTTCTTCTTTTTGAAAAATGTTGATGTGTTTTTTAAACAAACGCAAATTCCACTTCTGAGGGAGACACAAGAAAGCATAAGTATCCCAAGTCCACCTAAACAAGCCTAAACACAGAGGAGACAATGTTCAAGAGCTAATTAAGTTAAATTTTATCTCTTTGGCAGCCTAAAATCATCGGTATGTTTACTAACAACCAAATGTGGTATTCACAGAAAATTACAACATCCTCAAGGATGGCAAAGTAAAGAGAATGCAGTTAAAATAAAATGGATAAACTGCCTAACCAAAGGGATTCATATATAGTTTTTTATTCACATTTAAATGTTAGTCATTGATAGACATTCTCATCCAGATTGACCTGCGGCTAGTGTATTAGTCTTAAAAAAGATAGGTGGAAGAGGACTAGCAGTATTCTCAGCTGTAGTAGTAATAGCTAAAGTAATACTAGCTGTAGTAGTAGTAGCTGTAGTAATACCTATAGTAGTACTAGCTGTAGTGGTAGTAGCTGTAGTAATACTAGCTGTAGTAGTAGTAGCTGTAGTAAAAGCTATAGTAATACTAGCTTTAGTGGTAGTAGCTGTAGTTATACTAGCTGTAGTAGTAGTAGCTGTAGTAATAGTAGTATCAGGAAACAGAGGGGTGTGGATTTATTTGATATAGTCTTTATGAAAACATAGGGCTTCAGGAGTTCTTGAAAAATGGGCGGGGACTCTGCAGTCCTATAATCAAGGAGAAGCTGGTTCCACCAATGGGGTGCAGTGCTATATTCAAGCGAAAACTGGTTCCACCAATGGGCTGCAAGGACAGAGAAGAGCTTTGACTGGAGATTATTTTCATGCTTGCTGTGTTTTTTTTTTGGTTGGCTTAATGTATTTCTTGTTACCTGGTTGGTAATAAAAGTTGGCTGGTGTATACCGTTACATGGTAACGCATAAAACCCCATCCTTTCCAATCTGGTCCCCCGACACTAAGCCAAAGCACCTCGGCTCCACCACATCCCTGACCTCATCAGCGTGATTACAGGAACACTGGGATGTGAGAACACAGCATATTAAAAACATTAGTCAAATGATCCATCGCCACACAGCACAAAATGCTGATTACAGGCTAATGTGACTTCATTTTATACATGTACGTTTCTTTTCTTTCTCCTCTGTGTGGTCCAAAGGCTACTTTTTCAAAAAGGAGAGAAACTGCAGTTTCTGACCAGTTTCATCTTGCTTCACAGTCAGTGTAAGCACTTTGGGAATCCCCCCCAAAAAAACGAAAATCTTATCTTGTTGTCAAAAAATATCCAACCCACCAGCCAACCCAGAAGTGATCCATGGTAGTACCCATCTGTGTTTAATGACATGTTCCTGTCAACAGCATTATACCTGCCTGCAGGTCTGTCTTTCTGGCAGTAGATGGGGTGTCTACAGGAGAGTCAAATCAATATCATAACAGCAGCACATGTACAATTCCTCAGGGCGCATGGAAATACCTCTCTGTTAAACTGAACCTGCTGTTGTAGAGCCAAGCTCCTCTCCTGCCCTGTACATGGGTAGCTGTCATTCCACAGGACTCCTGGTTATTTACTACCATGACGATTACCGTCCAGCCAAATGCAGAACTGGCAAGGCCAAGGGTCTGAGAGAGGTAATGTGGTATTTATTATTCCCGTTTACCGTTCCCACACCATGGCCACTTTTCCCCTAACCCTGAGACAGGCCAAATAACCTTGTGGGAACCTATTTTTCAAGTTGTTTTTTTTATCTTTGTGGGGACATCTGGTCCATATAAACATGGATCACACACCACACCCACACGTTGTTTACGACCAGCAGCCTTTTTACACCAAGTGTAATTCAGGATGTGTGTGTAAATGCATGTAGCTAATAAAGAATATTGTAATTCCGAAATTGTGACTGACACCGACAGGGAAAATAATTCACCACGAAAACCAGGGAGAAACATTTCTCCAAAAGGTCAACGGGAGATAATGACAAGGCATGTTTCTCCTAACAGGACATGGCATCATCATCTGCAGTCAGTGCCCCCCCCCCCCCCCCCCCCCCCAACCCCACCCCCACAAAAGTCTTTCCTTTTTTCATAACACTCTTTCAGGGATAAAAAACGCTTGTTGCTAGGGAACTCAGGGAACGTCATAGAACACAGGCTCAAGTGAAAGGGAATGGCAACATAAGGAGAGAGAGCAACAGTAATCCTGGGAGACATCGTTTCCAGTGATGAGTAACACCTACTACACGCCTCGCTCACCATCCCTCGGCCATTAGAAAAGCCTCACAGCCACTGACACGGTTAAAGCCTCACTGCGCACGTCTACAGAGCTCACTCTATGGGTCAACTACAGTTCCTGAAGCAGGGTGAGATGTCAGTGGCGTCAGATTCCTATCGTACCATTTAGCGGTAAAGAGCGTTGGTTCTAACACCCCCAGTCCCAAGGTGAAAATCACGGTTATTCTGCCACGGTGAGGAACGGTTAACCCCAGCTGCTTCCAGTTCGGGTTTTTCTAAAATATGTTGTTAGCATACTTACCTGGTGTAATAACGGTTGCTAGCAATGTCCTACGTATTTCTAATAATAGCAGTTTCAAGGCGATGTCAAACATAAGCCAGCTGGTTACCCAAGCTAACTACGCTTTCACATTTGACAACTACCCAAAAATGTTACAGCTTGCAGATGGCTCGCCAACACAGGCCCCACCACGTCCTGGAACATATGGTCAAACTAGCAACAGGGGAGTACGGTCCTTGCATTATGGCGGCAGTGCAACAAACGCACGTTCAATCGTCAAAATATGCTGCAAGGCCGTGTATTTCTCAAAACATCAAATGAGGTAGTTATAACCTTTCATTATGGGGTTATGGCAGTCCAGCGGGCACTTTAACAGGACTTGGAACCGGTTTTGCGTTTCAAATTCCAAAATCCCAAATGTCCTGGGTGTCTAATTTATTTGGTTTCTTGTCCTCATATAACTGCCAGACCAAAAGTTTAACTTTATACTCAATTAATTTGTTTAAAAAAAAAAAAAAGTATCCATCCCAATCTAGTCATATGTTGCTAGCTTTGGCCAGCAGCTTTGCGAAAAGTTAGCTTAGCAAACTACTCCCGAAGTTTACAGCCACACAGCTATGCTTTCCTTCATTCCAGTACAGAGTATATTTTCCTACGTTAAGAGCATATTGCTTTCCTCTGTAATTAGATGCTGCAGATGTTAATCTTGTCCAATTTCTCTTTCTGCCATAATGACAGTGACTGTGAGTGAATGTACTGCTTGCTTTTTGGCACCAGCTAGGCTATACTTTGTAGAGAGCAAACTTAATTGAATACACAGTGAACTAGTCCTTCATTTCAACACCCCAAGGTGCTCCTTTAACAAAAGTAATGTGATGAACTTGCCAGTATCTCATTAGTGCAACCCTCGCACACAAGACAACCAACTGATATGAACATTGTTGAATGTAGATTTAAAGGGAGGGTTCAGCCCAGATTCATATTTGTGTAAAAGTCAACTTACCCTGAGCCGTTCCTGAAGGCACAGAGTAATTTTTCTAAGCAATCCATTATTCAGCTCTGTCCAGTCTGTAATTAGCATTATCGTCATTGTCCAAATTCATGAATGGAAACCGTGCGTCTCGTTTGACAAAAGCTGCTTTGCACGCGGAAAACTACTCCAAAACACTCCAAATTAAGACTAATGGCGTTGTTCACCTCAAAGAACCTGACAATGTTATATTCCTCAAAATAACATTTTATTTTTCCAATTTAATCTCATTTTCAAATAAACTGATACAATGGTGAACAAAACTGACTGTAAACACAAAGTACCCATCTTTTATTGATCTTTTGGCAAGCGCAAGTGTACACTTCACAATTGGTCACAGTAAACAAGTTAGCATTCGTTACCTAGAAAGCAAGTTACCCATTGTGTCGTAGATATTCACCCCCAACAGTGATACTTTATTTGCTTGATATGTATGTCTGACTGAATACGACCAGGAAGAACACTTTTGGGGGGATAGAGCCTTGCTTGTTCGAACCAGAATACACAGAGGATGAATTGACCGAACTAGAGGCTTGGACAGCAGCTGAGGGGGGTGATGGTGAACAAGTTAATCCCCAACCCTAGGCCAGAATATCTGGAGAATGGTGGTGTAGTTGTGGATCATGCAATCTAATGCCAACTGAAATGGAATGCTTTTTTTGCAACAAGTGCAAACTATTGATGCCAATGTTAGAGAACATGAATGACACAGTCCCTGAAGGCATACTAAAAACAAACAAAATTTAACAAAGTGTATGTTCAAGTTAGCAAGACAACTGCCTAGATATTAGCTAACCCAATTCAAATTGGAAGTCACCAAATTCCACCACCTATTTTGTCAGTACACAGTTAAATTTTTCTTTTAACCAAAACCATATCTTCACGTGGGGTGTTGGGTCCCATTTGTGACAGGGAGGACCCAACGTGGAGATAAACAGTAGGTCGGACACATGGTGGATGGTCAGGAGGCTGCAGTGGTTCATGGTCCTGGCAGTATGTGTCCACCACCAGATGAAGCTGCTTCAGCGGTTTTGAGCGTATGTCTTGAACTCTACCAAGTCCAGCCAAGGAAGCTAGTTCCACGTCCTTGGTTTTACCAATGTAAATGTAATTTTGCGGTCAGGCTACTGCGTTGCCACGCCGACACCGCCCCCACAGCGAAACAGTTTGGAGCCTGTGAGCTCACGCCAGGTTGCGCAGCCAAATACCCGACCCCCACAGCTGCAGTTATAAAAGAAAAGAAAATATATTTACAATCACAAGTTGGCCTCTGCCCCTAACCCCCTATGGTCTGCATGGTGTGTGTGCGCGCGCTCATACCAACCGTCTGAGTGTGTGTGTAGAGGGAGACCTTGACAGCTGGGTGAGCAGCAGAGAACTGATGGGACATTGATCTGCGAGAGCTTCAGGCTGACGGGAACAGACAGACACACCTACTGTGCTGAACGAAGGAGATGTGTGACCTGACCGAATAGTTACGATGGAGCCCGGTTCACTTGCAACCCCAGGAATGGAGAGGCTCTGGGCATCTGTCTGTTTAAAGGCTAAACTGGAAGCCTCTGGAGTCATATCCCAAGTGTCTCTGAGTGGGAGATTTTGACATGGATCATAATGAATATTACATAGACGGCAGGACATTATCCTTGATCAGCGCTTTGACTCGGAGACGCTTTATGAATATTAAGGAACGACTTGGGGGAAAACCGTTGAACTCCGTGTCTTTCTGAATTTGAAAACAGACAAGTGTGCCTTTGGTGGTTCATCAATGATGTTGCTAAGTTACTCCGACTCGTCGGCATCCTGCTGTGGTGTCCAGGGTCGGCTGTCTCTGCTTCCCACCCACTCCTTCAGCATGTCAGTTTACAATATTTTTTGTGTTCAACAGACCAGTAGAAAGGGCAGTGGAATAACCTTAACCATTTATATATATTTTAGTATTCAAAAAAAGCAAACAGAGGAGAAATGAACATTTCATTATCAGTGTATGAAAAAGACCTGCCGAATACCCAATCGAACAGGCAGGGATAACTTCTGAAATAAGTTGGCAGCGAAGTGAAATAAAATGTTTTTATGTCTCGTTTCGTTGATGTACTTTCATGTCCCGTTTCATTGATTCGGTCGCCCCTAAAGGTTTAGCCCAGTGTTGCTACAGTAGCCCATTGCTCTAACGGAGAAGTGCGGGGTGCAGACAGCTCATTTAGCGAGTGACAGCTGTCTGAGGAGAGAAGTAGCTGTGTTTGACAATTCCCATTTTAAACCAGAGGAGCTTAAGAGGGAACAGTTGGCAAACACAGCCAGGAACAGAGCCAAGGAATTTCCAGCTGAACCTTGAGGACACTTGAGAGTGCTTTTCCGCAATGTCTGTTGGTATTCAACTAACCATATACTCCTTCACACTGTATATCCAGCAGAAACCCAAACTAGTTGACAAGGTAAGCGTTACAACACGTTCAGCTAGCCGATTACATTAGGGCCTGTTTCTAGCAGCAGCACGTTAGCGAGTTATTTGTTGACAGTTCCATCACATAATAACATCAGAAATCACTCTAGAAAATACAAAGGGGGAAAAACTGATTCTGTTTTGACCTGTTCATTGACCTATGGGTGTAGACTACATTATAATTAATCTAACACAGCCATGCCCCCACCTAGATTTCCCTTACAGAAATTAACTAAACTTTCCAGTTTTCCACTGAGGTTTATGGTCTGCTTGGGAGGCTACCACTATCAAACACACAGCAGGACACACCCTTTTTCTAACATATGTGATGAACCTGGTAGTTTGGATCCTGAATGCTGATGGCCTGAAAGTTATAGTAGTTATAGGTAGTATATGGGTAATATACCGTAGGTACGCTGTTCTTAAGCACAACAATACTGGAACATACTTCACACCAGAAATGACTAATGTTAATTATATTAAATCATTAAGACACTGAATGGGCCTCTCGTGTGTGTGTGTGTGTGTGTGTGTGTGTGTGTGTGTGTGAATCAGGCCAGGAGATAATCACTCTTCTTATGGTGACACTATTCAGTATGTGTACATTAAGGTCAACAGCTGGATGGGTGAGAGTTCGGGCTCCTGTGATGTACCAGCCCGTTTAAACTACTCGCTTTGGGGCCCAGCGGTTCCTTACCGTGCCGTGACATACCCGGTCAGGGTTCTCTCTGGGGTTCAGTGAGGGGACCCAGGGTAGCATGCTGAAGGCTCTAGAGCTTCTGATGGATCTTCTTGACAACATCATTGTCTGACAGCTCTGTCAGTCACAGAGCTGCCCTTACCCTCCCTCCCAACAACAGAATGGACTGTGAGACTGTGTTCAGAGGAGGCTGACAATTAGTCAAGGCTGTTCTCAACACTTAGTGGAATCTTTTCAAGGATTCACCCACCGACATGACTGACTTCATCACTGTCACCGCAAAGTGCTTTGAGAGGCTTGTTTTAACCCACATCAAAAGACTGATTGTCAGGGGCACCATCTTGTGGAAATGGACATTTCGATGTGCAGACTTCAGGCTGTGAGGCAACAACACCCCCTCCATGACTGTTAACACTGGAGTTCCCCAGGGGTGTGACCTCAGTCCTCTGCTTTACTTCCTGACTTTTAACACAGGGGTCCCCCAGGGGTGTGTCCTCAGTCCTCTGCTTTACTCCCTGACTTTTAACTCCGGGGTCCCCCAGGGGTGTGTCCTCAGTCCTCTGTTTTACTCTCAGTTTACATGTCAGTTGAAGGTCTGACAAACATCAACACCTAACGGAGTCAGCCTTTAGGGAGGAGCTATGGAACCTGGCATGATGGTACCGGGACAGCAATCTTTCCATGAACGTCAGCAAAGCAACAATGTTTCCTTTAGGCAGCAGAGAGGGAAATATCAGAATCTGCAGAGCAACAGTAGAGTCGACTGTTTTGAGAACATCATACACATACCCGTGGACACGTGATGGACCAACAACACTAATGATGTTGTCAAGAGGACCCATCAGAAGCTCTAGAGCCTTCAGCATGCTACCCTGGGTCCCCTCACTGAACCCCAGAGAGAACCCTGACCGGGTATGTCACGGCACGGTAAGGAACCGCAGGGCCCCAAAGCGAGTAGTTTAAATGGGCCGGTACATCACAGGAGCCCGAACTCTCACCCACCCAGGACATCTAAAATGCCATGTGACCAAGCCCTGCAGCGCTTACATGGAACACAAAAAACCGAGCCACACGCTGTATATCTGCTTACCGGTGGACACAAGGGGTCTGTGTCAGAGCACGGTATCCCGTGACGCGCAGAGACAGCTTCTCTACGCTGGCCATTAGACCGGTCGCCGCTCAAACTGGCCAGACTGGCTGCAGATCACACACCCACACACCTCACTATTCATTGATGTCAGACCCTGTCACTATTTAATAATGAAACCTTCAGTCAGAGAAATTAACATATTGAGATAAAAAGAATATGTTTGCAGATTTATAGCATTAGAATAATCACAGACGTGATTTCCCACAGTAGAATAATTCATCTTTTTAGCTATGACATTTTGGTTATTATATTGATTTACACTGAATAGAGACACAAGAGGCAGAAAAATGCTAAATCCTGCTTTCTGTGTTTTGGTATTATTCCACACACTGGCTGTTCTGTAATGCCCCTTCCCCCAAACGGCCCAGCTTCCAAACTAGACCAATTTCCATCTGTTTGACCTGAAATGAAGGCCTCTGTTTATTTCCAAATTGCAGTATTCTCTCTCTTGCACACAAGGGCAACTAGATGCGAGTGAACGTGCACATGCACACACACATACATGCGCGCGCACACACACACCCACCCCATCTCCCTCTTTTCCATTATAGAAGCTGTCTTGACTTCATAAAAACAAGAGTGAAGCTAATTAAGTGGGTCACCGTTCTGATACTGTACACTGTGCGTCCATTTGGAACTTAGTACTGTCATTTTCAATTGCATCTTTCAGTTATTTGTCAGTCTCCTAATAACTGGACACGCTTCCAGAATGAATTCAGTCTAGAACTGCATGGATGACGATCTGACAGAACGTCAATAAGGACAATCTACACGAACTGATTTACATGGAATCCCTTTTTCCTCTTGTCGTTCTAAAAGAAAACTGACAAAATGTCAGCATAACCGTCGAGTAAAATAAAAATAAAATAAAAGTAAAAATGTATATTTTTGGATCCCTGAAATAGAAACAACAATGTAATTGTTTGCACCCTTTCATCATTATGATACAGTCCATCTTAAGGGACTGATGGACGCTCAGGATGTCACGTTTAACGGTACACATTACGGGTCGGTTTGTAGCGGTGGAAGCGCTAATCTGTGTTACCAGAATGCAACAGGAGCAATGTAAACTACAGACAATCAGAACATAATGATGTGAGGACAATGATGCAGTTGCCTTGCCTGAAGCACAGAGTGTGTGTGCTTGTACGCACACATACACGCACACACGTGCGATTAGTCCACCTTGTTTCTAGCACATCATCAGCTGCAGAACGATCGTTACCAGGGCAAGAATAGGAGGAGGCAGTGGGCTTCCTGCGTGCTTACCCGGAGACAGGAAGTCTCGTAACGCCACTGTACTAACTCAGGGGTTGAGCTTGGGAAAGGTTATGATTAAATCCCAAATAACAGCTCAGCTCTACCCCCAAACCACGCTGAAGCCAGGATGACAGAGCGGGTGGGTGAGGATCATGCCAAAATATAACCGGACCCAGTATCCCGTGTTCTGTGCCTCCGCTGCCAAGTTTCGGATTACATTACATTTAGTGTATTACATCACGGGGCTCCAAATGTCAAGAGAAGGAAGCATTACTTCAGAGTTCTAGAATCAGGCTTTGTTCCATGTTGGCGAGCATTATAAGTGAGAGCGAGAGGGGTCTGAGAAGAGACTGCGATTTGATTAGATCTCCTCGAGTCACATCCCAAGCGATGCCCTATTCCCTATCCAGGGCGCCACATTCCACCAGGGTAAATACATCCACGCAGGATGCAGGGGGCCATTTGGGCCGAAGCCCTTGAGAGCCCTTGTTAAAGGGCCCCATATTGGATTTTGGAGAAGAGGAAGAAGAAAAATGATCTGTTCATTGCCACTTGCAGCCTGGCGGAGGGGAAGGATTTCCCTGATAGCAGCCTGATGATGAGAGGCTGTGTGTAACGCTGCATTTCAATCATACGCACAGAACAAAACCCTTCAAATGGGCCTGGAGGACGTCAGCTTACAGCCCTCTCAACATTACAAGAGCTATTCCTAAGATATCCCTAAGTGGATTTCATTTCACACATGAGCCTTTTCGTTAGCCTTTTCCTGAGCCCTGCACATCCGGGGAAAACCAAGGACATGTTATAAAAGCGTGCCTCCTACACCAGTTTTACACACAAAGGTTTACTGCTGGTTGTTCATTCAGCTACACCCATCTACCTAGAAATCCATACGTCCTTTACTCAACGTTAAACAGATCAGTAAGCAGATGTTCTTAGCGGTGAACGTGTAGGTTTTTTTCTTCCTGGCCCTCGACGAGTGTGGAACCCACCACGCTGCTGCTTTAAGCCCCAAGCTCTACAAACTGAGACCTGCACAAAATAAGGCTGGCATTTCATCAACCAGGAAGAGTGTGATTGTCACACACACAGAAAAACACACAAACAGAAAAACACACAAACACAAGGCCAGTGAAGTAGCTACAGTAGCAAGATCCTAAAACAAGACTGACCCGGTCAGATCATCGAACGGACCAGGTCAGATGATAAACGGACCAGGTCAGATGATAAACGGACCAGGTCAGATGATAAACGGACCAGGTCAGATGATAAACGGACCAGGTCAGATGATAAACGGACCAGGCCAGATGATAAACGGACCAGGCCAGCATCCTCACCTGATTGTGGAAGTTGAGCATGGTGGTGGTCTCTATGTCCTTCTTCCCCAGGATCTCCATCTTGACCGGCGACGAGGGGAATTTCCAGGAGAAGTAGTCCAGGAAGTCGGGCAGGTAGGAGGCTGCCCCGTGAATGATGCCCATCACGTAGTGAGCCGCCTGGGTGGACGGGTTCTCACTGAAGGCCAGGGTCACAAACTCCTGGGCAAACCTCTGCATCTCCGCCGGAGACAGGGCCGAGAGCTCGCCGCAGTAGGCATGGGCCACCAGAGCGCCGCCGTTGGGCTGTTCCTCGACGTGGACAAACTGTGCAAACTCCAGGTTCTCAAAGCCCGGGTGGGGGCGCCGTGGCTGCAACCCGGGGGTCTGAGGAGCGGACTTCAGAGGGCAGACCGTGTCCAAGCTGCCGAGGCCGCTCCACAGAGACCTGGAGAGGGTCGGGGAGAGACTGCCGGAGGTCCTCTCCTGCTTGATAGCGGCGGAGGTGTGATGGTGGTGGACGGGCAGCGGGGGTTTGAACTCGGTGTGATGGTGCTGTTTGGAGAGAAGGCCGGCGTGGAGCTCAGACAGGGGACCTGCACTCGTGGTCTGGCTGGACCGGCTGTACATCCTAGGGCCTCTCCACCGCTCCTTCTCCCGCTCGCCTTCTTTGTGTTTCTTCTTCTTTTTCTTCTTCACCTTTTTGATCTGCAGCTCCTCAGAGTTTATTTGGGGTTTTTCCTTGTCACCTTTTGAGAAAAAGAGAGAAAGAGCGAGAGCGCGAGAGAGAGAGAAAGGGAGAAAGATTGTTTATAACAATGATGACCGATGCGTAGACTCATTACTACCCAGGACACGTCTATAACCTGGAGAATCAATATAGAGGCCCTGCGGAAACAAGGACAAGACTCTCTGGTTGACCTGTTACACTAGTCCAGAGCCCAGGGGAGTAGTTATGGCCGTCAATACATCCATTAGCATAACAGATGTTCTCATTGGTAGCAGGTGTATACTGGCAACAAGGCATTCTGGGGGTTTGTGACATATTACTAATATACTACAGTTAAATGCTGTATCCAGGCACTCCTCAATGAATCAGGCCAAAGAACAGCTTTAAGTCATGGCATATTGGCCATGTATCACCCCCCCCCCCCCGCCCCCCCCCCCAAAAAAAAAGAAAATATATATACCAAGGCTTTTAGCCAATCAGCATTCAAACCACCCGGTTTAGGACTGTCTCATTCAGGGTTTAGGGACGGGGAAGAGCACCACTCAGCCGTTGCGGCACGCACACCGCACACTCAGAGCGGGTCCCAAACAGCACCCTATTCCTCATTTAGTGCACTGCTTTTGACCAGGACACACAAAGGGATTGAGGAGGCTACTGGCCTGCTAAAGGTGCCATTTGGGGCCGAGACGTCTATTTGAGAGACAGGGCTGCAGTAAGTGGGCCGTTTGGCATCTGATCAGAACCAGGACAGCATCCAACGTTGGCAGATGAGCTAGTGTTGGGTTACCTGCTGTTGCCTGTGAGCAGCAACTTTTCTACGGGTGGAACATATCGTCTCTATTTGTGCTCTCCTCTCTGGACACAGGACATTCCTATATGAATGCAAGTTATGACTGGAATATTGAAAAAGACCAGCACAGAAGGAAAAACCAACTCAGTTTAAAAAAAATAATAATACATGGCTCCATTATGTTTTGTACATACTGCATTTAGTGTAAAGATCCAATAAATATGAGTCATTTTCCTGAGTGACAGCAACAATTTGGAACGTACAGGGAGAAACAATAACGCTTCATCATTCACTACAAAGTGACTATCCAGCCCCCCCCTACATTCATTATGACCTGAAGCACACACTGATCCTAGATCAGCCGTTTTACTCTCACACAGGTTGTGACTGTAAGGCCAGAACACTCAAGTATTCACAAACGGGGGGAAAAGCAGATAATGAATGTGTTGGTTGTGGGTGAAATGACTCAGGGTTTACCAGAACCAAACCTCACAAGCATAACAAGCGAAAATACCCTCCAAGGTACTCACACCCAAAGGGTGCCAGACATCGTTTACATTTGGAGTATTTTCCTGTTTGCCCAGAGTGAGACTCTGGGCAAAAAGTTGAGCCATAGGATATTGTTAGCTTAGCGCAATTGCTAGTTGTCAATGCGCAGGTACTGGCCAGCCAATCTCAAAAGCTTACGTAGGGGGGAAAAAAATCTCAAAAGCCAAATGTATCCCTTTAAGTCTGATGGCCTCCTCCCGGTCACAAACACCCTGCATACCAAGGCTGAGGAAACGAGGAAGTACATTTAACTACCACAACTAAGGAGATGAGGTAGTACATTTAACTACCACAACTAAGGAGATGAGGTAGTACATTTAACTACCACAAATAAGGAGATGAGGTAGTACATTTAACTACCACAACTGAGACGACGATGTAGTACATTTAACTACCACAACTGAGGAGACGAGGAAGTACAGTATCTCACAAAAGTGAGTACACCCCTCACATTTTTGCAAATATTTGTTTATATCTTTTCATGTGACAACACTGAATAAATGACACTTTGCTGCAATGTAAAGTAGTGAGTGTACAGCTTGTATAGCCATTAATGTCTAAACCGCTGGCAACAAAAGTGAGTACATGGCTGAGGAGACGAGGTAGTACATTTAACTACCTCAACTAAGGAGACGAGGAACTAAATGTAACTACCACGGCTGGTAGTGTTATCATTAATATAATAATAATAATAATAATTAATACTTGGGACATCTTCCCCAGGGAGCCCCGGCCCCCTTGTTGAATACCTCATTTTTTGCAACAGACTGTTTGCAGCCTGAACAAGCCACTGTCCAATCTGCAACAACTGTGCAATGAATCAGCACTGACCAACATCTCTGTGCGACGTTTCTGACACCTTGTAGAACCTGTGCCCTGAGGAATTCAGGCTGTTCTGGAGGCAAAGCGGTCTGATCCGGTACTAGGTGGGCGTGTCTAATATACTGGTAGACATGCATAAACAGGAAACGGTAGAGACAAGAAGAGGCCCGTGTTTATTTTGGTGTCTGTGTTGCCAGCGTGTGACACACCTCGCTGTGTGCTTGTAGCTGGGAGCACATGTCTGTCAGAGCAGGGAGGCGTGACGCCGTGACATGGCCTGGTTCTGGGGAGACACAGCAGCCTTCATACAACACCAACGAGGCACACACGTGCACACACACACACACACACACACCAGCCTAAGAACACAAAGCACATTCCCTATGAGTAGCATACAGAGAATGAGAGAGAAAGAGAGAGACACAGAACGAAAGACAGAGGGAGCAGGAGAGCGAGAACAAGAGGGCGACTGAAGGAAAGAGGGGGAACCAGAGAGAGACCCAGCGAGCTGTGTACTAAAATGTCATGGGCGCTAATCCTCTTACCACGCCAGCTCTCCCCTCCCCCCACTAACACCAGCCACACCTCCCTACCACGCTACAGTAGGACAGCGAGCCAGACAGCCATTTAAACCGCGATAGCCATGGGACACAGAGGTCAGACGTGATCTGTGGCAGAGACGACAGTAACGAGTTCCACTACACGCACACAACATGCTCTAAGAAATGCACACGCGTGTGTGTGCGTGTATTGGCGACTGTACCATTAGTCCCTGAGCATTGTCATGCTAATGTTATTCACATCGTCTGTGTGTTTGTTTATTGTTTGTTATTGGTGTCATGGGCTGAGTATGGATAGAATTAATTAAGGCAAAAAGGCAAGGGCAAAAAAAGCGCTACAGAGACAGAAATAAATCCAACAAGAGCATAGAATGGAGAGCTTGCGGAGAGAGAATGAGTTATTCTTTGAAAGAAAAAAAGAGGTTTTTCACAATTCTGAAATTGGTTCTCTAATTAGTAAATGTAGTTAGTTTTTTTCATCTGAGAAGAATGTAGCTGATACTTGCGTACCTGATGGTTAAAACACAAGAGATTTTACACAAGCGCGAACACTGCTTAAAACCAGGTGTATATTAAAAAATTGAGCAGAATTATTAACATATTAACACATCGCCCATGTGTGATTTTCTTTCATTCTTATTAGAAAGGTTAGGTGCCACCACTTCCATCACTACACTGTGAAGGCTGCAATTTCTGAGGCAATGCAAGGACATTGTACGGGCAGGAGAAGTCATTCCACTTGGTGACTTTGCATGAAAACAACATCTTAGTAATCCAGAGGAAGGATGTGGCTGGAGCCCGCCATAATGTACTTGAATAAGCGTACTTGAAATGTCTGTGGAAAACCTTCAATATTAAGTCAGGAAGATGCTGCTGCAAATTCCGGTGAATTTCTTACAATGTTGGAAAGAAAGCAGGCTCACCCAGTCACCAGTGAGCGCTGTTCTGAAGTGGTGCAGAGTGCGGAAATTACATCGTCCCTTGATCCGAAAACCGCAGCCGCACTCAGGTAAGCCACGTGATTCTGAAAGCTCTGGACTCCGGAGAAATAACACGACATCCCTGGATAATATGATCTGCTTAACGTGACGGACTTGAATGCAGGTCAACAACCCAACCTGTGCTATGACATGTAGTTCACGCAGTCCAATGGCAGGCTTTCAGTGTGAAATGAAAAGCAACTGCGGAAGTCCAGGAATAACAATAAATGCTTCTTTTGAGTTATTTGTGATATCTCAATTCTGTGCGCTCTCAAACCATCAGACAAGCTCAGAGGAGCGGCTTCTTACATGGAAACCAATTTCAGAACAATCTGAGATGTCGGGTGTAATGGCTGGCTGAAATGAAATGGAACGACAAACAGAGACAGACAGAGAGAGATAGATGTATGTGTGTGTGTATTTGTATGTATGTATGTATGTGTATACACACACACAGATCAGCCATAACATTATGACCACCTGCCTAATATTGTGTAGGTCCCCCTTTTGCTGCCATAACAGCACTGACCCGTCGAGGCATGGACTCCACCTGACCTATGAAGGTGTGCTGTGGAACCTGGCACCGAGACGTTAGCAGCAGATCCTTTAAATCCTGTAAGATGCCATGTGGGGTCTCCATGGATTGGACCTGTTTGTCCAGCACATCCCACAGATGCTCGATTAGGGGAATTTGGAGGCCAAGTCAACGCCTTGAACTTGTTGTTGTGTTCCTCAAACCATTCCTAAACCATTTTTGCTTTGTGGCAGGGCGCATTATCCTGCTGAAAGAGGTTTCCCAGCAGAACATTTCCCAAAGCATCACACTGCCGCCGCCGGCTTGCCTCCTTCCATGACCCTGTCGCTGGTTCACCGCTTTTCCTTCCTTGGAACACTTTTGATAGGTACTGACCACTGCAGACTGGGAACACCCCACAAGGGCTGCAGTTTTGGAGAGATGCTCTGACCCAGTCGTCTAGCCATCACAGTTTGGCCCTTGTCAAAGTCACTCAGATCCTTACACTTGCCCATTTTTCCTGCTTCTAACACATCAACTTTGAGGACAGAATGTTCACTTGCTGCCTAATAAATCCCACCCACTGACAGGTGCCATGATAACGAGATGATCAGTGTTATTCACTTCAGCTGTCAGTGGTCATAATGTTATGGCTGATCGGTGTATATTTACCCTGTTTAGCTTGATAATATAAATGTTCTTTATTATCAGTCACAATAATAATAATAATAATAATAATAATAAATAATAATGTATCTTTACAGTGGTTATTGTTATTCTGTTCTTTAATGTTGTATTGCTTTGGCAACACTTGAAAATATTCTTGTCATGCCAATAATGCTTTGGAAACTGAACTGAATCGAAAGAAAGAGTAAAAAGACAGAGAGGGGAAAAAGACAGATAGAAAGAGAGAGAAAGAGACAGGGCTACTATACGACTAATGACTAGACAGGCTGAAATCAGCCTCTGGATTTACTTCCAGCTTTAAATTGAGTCTGCCTAACACACCACCTCTCCAGCTAACTCCTTGCTACCAGGCAGCTATATAACTCATCCCACATTACACACGACACAGCATGTTGCTAAAGAGGGCTAGAGCGCCTGATGAAGAGACTGAGTAGTAAAGACTGAGACAGTCATGCATACAAACAAACATCCATCTCACACATACAGAGGCCTTATCTAGACCAATCTGCTGGCCCCCTAAAACCACAACTAAACACAGTGACAAAAAGAGAGGCCGAGATGAACAGAGCAAAAGACAGAGGGAGTGAAAAAGGCATAGAGAGAGTTTGAAAGAAAGAGTGAGAGTCAAGCAGATAAGGAGGTAAAGACAGATGCAGAAAGAGGGAGCATGCACTTTGGAAATGCATACAGGAAGTTGCATTTTGTATGAATGCAAAGTAAACACATGCTAAATATTTGCTTAAGGAGTACAACTCTCTCTCTGTTCAAACAATTCATTCCTGAGGAGAGGAATGACATTGAGAAAACAGTTTGACTGCACAAAGCCAAACAGATTCTCCCTCTATAAACTGAACCCATAATTAGAAAGAGCAGTCTGAATGTATTTTACGGCAATCGCAAACTGTCATCATTTATGAAAAACCAACAGAGACATTAATAACATTTATTGTGTGTGTGTGTGTGTGTGTGTGGGTGTGTGCCTGCGCATGTGTGCGTTTCAGCACACACCAAATCCACAAGCTCATATTGAATGAAACTAAAACAGCCTGGTGTCCAGAATGTGTTTTACGTATTCATTTCCATTGTCTTTGCCCAATAATTCTGAAGTTCAGCTACGCCACCAGCGCTGTCCCGGTTCTCTTTCTATAACATTCACCATGCACACCAGCAGAATCAGCATCATCTGGTAGGTACCAGGAAGACACCTGGACTGACAGGAAGATGGCCTTAGCTGGCCCAGCTGGGATAAACTGGCAGAGAGCGAGGTGGACACCACACGTTGTCCCGGAGGGCCAGATCCCTCCAGGGCAACATGTGGTTTATACTCCTGGTGCCTTGAGATCTGACTTTAACCTGACCCTTGTTATGGAAATTTTGAACTGATGTATTCTTGGTCTTATACATGTATGAATGAGTTACTAGTTAAAGAAGCCGAGAGGGGTCTGGTGTTTGTCCTAGGGGGACATCCTTGACCAGCATCCTTGACCGGCACAGGTGGATTAGAGGGGTACTCGTAAATCTGTATAACCCTTTAGTGTCTCTGTTGATTAACCAGACATTGTGTCTACTCAGGAATTGAGAAGGATAAGGGGGGGGGGGCAGCCCGCCCATTGGGTAAATGTTACACAAGACAGATGGGCAACAACTTACCACACCCCTTTTTCTATGTGATATATACTGTTGAATGACCTGTATGGAGTTAGAGACTCCTCGGATGATTATGTTTGTAAGCGTTTGACGCGTCTCTCATATTTGCAAATATTAATAAAACTGTTAGAATGTGCCAATAATCACACACTATCAAACACTCAAACCCTATATTTCCTATGTCTTTCCACTTCCCCTGTCCAAACAGACCAGAACAGCTGCAATCAGTAACAGTATCGTTAAAACATTAACATTTCTGGTGCTTCTGTTTTGCCAGTGCAGCAAAATAACTCCACTCTTTTCTATAGTTGGTTTAACAACCAACAAAAACAACAGAAGAACACAATTTCTCATTTCCCTTTACTGTTTCAATTACTAATCAGTTAAGATAGTTTGCTTACATTGAAGTATCACTCTCAAAGAGTAGTTCATGGACAATTCTCAGTTAACGCCAAGAGTATTTCGTCTCTGTACTTCCTTATTAATGAGTTCGATGAAATTACCATCACACCCTAAATCTATCCTGTATTCTAAACCTAAATTGAACCTCAATAACACAGGATTTCCCTAACTGGTAGTGCTTAAACCTAAAAGTTACTCTAATTTTTACACTATGAACAAACATCTGGTTTCCCCTAAACTTAACCCCTAAGGCAGAAAAAACTGCCAAAAAACCTTGCCGGGGCCGATGTTACAGGCATCACACCCCTTCTACTCATCAGATTTCTATGTGATACATTCCAAGGCAGTTGCCAACAAACCGTACCTGGTTGAGGCAGCCAAAGCCTGGGCCAGAGCGTCAGGCCTCCGTCTCACTGGGACTGGGAGTCTGACTCTAACCAGGCAACATACAGGAAGGAAGGCCAGACTGCTCCGTTTCCCTTCCTGAAGCAGAGAGACGCCGAGACCACCGATGACTCACAGCTCTGTCTGAGGGCAACCACACTACACTGCCACACTGCAGTGGAATTCCAGTCACCACACTTCTACAACAGCAGTCACCACACCAGGAATATAATACTGACTACTTCTACAACAGCAGTCACCACACCAGGAATATAATACTGACTACTTCTACAACAGCAGTCACCACACCAGGAATATAATACTGACTACTTCTACAACAGCAGTCACCACACCAGGAATATAATACTGACTACTTCTACAACAGCAGTCACCACACCAGGAATATAATACTGACTACTTCTACAACAGCAGTCACCACACCAGGAATATAATACTGACTACTTCTACAACAGCAGTCACCACACCAGGAATATAATACTGACTACTTCTACAACAGCAGTCACCACACCAGGAATATAATACTGACTACTTCTATAACAGCAGTCACCACACCAGGAATATAATACTGACTACTTCTATAACAGCAGTCACCACACCAGGAATATAATACTGACTACTTCTACAACAGCAGTCACCACACCAGGAATATAATACTGACTACTTCTATAACAGCAGTCACCACACCAGGAATATAATACTGACTACTTCTATAACAGCAGTCACCACACCAGGAATATAATACTGACTACTTCTATAACAGCAGTCACCACACCAGGAATATAATACTGACTACTTCTATAACAGCAGTCATAGTAAGCAAATACAGTAAATGTGGTGCTATAACATGATAATCAAAAACTAAAATTCATAGAAGTGAGGGCATTCTGCAAAACCTTATAATGAAAGGGGTGTGTCTTTCTGAAGTCTCAACATGGCAAACCACAAATGGTTTCTGCTAACACACACACACATTCACAATTTGTTGACTTTGAATGTGCATACAATGTAGTTTGTGTGCATACTGGGCTGGTGGTATGTCTGAAGGACAAGCAGATATAAATAGCAGCAGAGTAAACCAACAGCAGTCCACTCTCTCAGTCTCACGTCACGTTTACATAACACTGACTGGGAAAGCTTGCCTGATGTCCCTTTAACTCCAACACTGGCTGGCTGGCTGACTTGACTGGAGGACTAGAAAAAGAAAGTGTCAAATATTTTATTTTATGTGAAACACAATTGTAATATATGCTAGTCCATTAATAGTACAATTCGTACGCTGAATCTAGAAGATCACTGAGCTCTGTGTGCAGTATACGTCAACGCTCAGTGGGTGTGTGACAGCGTCTCGTGGATCCCTGAGTTACTGCTGTCACTCACTGCTTAACGTCACTGTGGTGAAAAAAGTCGAGGCGCCCGTCCGTTGAGTCTACATTAACGGCGGAGTTTCCGTGTTCGAGTTCATGATTTTGTTGCGTTGTGTGCGGCGCGTCACAGATAAATGCCCACGCACTGCAGGCACTGGAGCGGGCAGCCAGAAACCGCGAACTCGCACCGACAGGTATACCTGGCTACTAGTGACGCGCTGGTTGACTCACATCATAGCCCCGTCCCCGCGGTTATATTCACGATGCAGGCGAGTCTTGGGTCATGAAATATTGTGTGGGTATAGAGCGGGTTGAATCTCTTCACTAGGCCTAACCTATTTTTATTTTATTCTTGTCAATATGCCTCTCGAAGTAAGCTACATTTCTGCAGCTAGGCTGCGCCTCAGCGTATCTCCAACAGCGGACTAGTACAGCAACATATTCCGTTAGTGGGTTTAGGGTCGGGTGTGGGTTTCAGAGGTCTACTTCATCCATGCAGTCTGTCTGTTGCCCATGGTTTATTTGGAGCTTACGGGTCTGAGAGCGCGGGAAAAAAGAAAACAGTTGAGGCGTGCTCTGCGGCCTAGACGGTTTACACGGTGGTGTGATATTGAAAAAGGAATAACAAAAAAATATCATGGTTATCAAGGAATTGGCGGGGGGGGGTGGGGTCTATAAAACGGAATTAGAATTCGGATTGACTGGCTGGCTGCCTGAATCACCTCACTGGCATTACCCCATTACTCTTTGTGAGAGTTCAGGCAAACGCCAGGGACAGGGTTATCCCCATTGCACCAGTCATTTTTAACCCATTTATTAAGAGGTTGGGGGGGGATTGCTGGTTAGAAACCACAGCTGTAGATACCACAGCAAAAATAGCACAGTTACATGATCACCTCTGTTACACAATGACATATGCTTTTGGCAGTGCTTAGGTCAGTCTGTCACAGATATATAGGACAACATCCGATATTAATAGCTTAGGCTGGCATGCACAAAGTGGGCCAAATGTGTCCAGATCTTAAATCGATTCATAGAGAGAGAAATAAAGAGAGAGAGAAATAAAGAGAGAAATTAAGCTGTGTCACAGAGTGGGGTATGACATCCACTGCAACCCTAAGGGATGAAAAACTGCACTGTAGTAAACATTATTATTTCTTGTTTCTTAGGGGGGGGGGGGGTAAAAAGGTACAGTCTCCTATTGTGACAGCGTTCTCGATGAAACCAGTCAATGTTTTTTACGTCACGAACAATTTTGATTGACTCGTGTTATGTGACGTCCCAGCACCAACGTGACATGGTAATATCGTACGGTGCAGTGCTGGATAAACCTCCATCAGGCCTGGGGAAGGCACCGCAGCCAAACAATGGCAACAAACCATATGTTGCCAGAACACGAAGCTTCACATTATCAGCTTTAGAGAGCAGCTTTAAAGTCAGGGGGGCTCCCCTGCTGGACTTGGTCAAAAGCAGTGCAGCAAAAACAGTTTGGAGAATATGGCGGCGTGTGAAAACACAGGGCAGGGCCCACGCGGAGCCACGTACCTTTCAGAAGCATCTGCACCACTCCGTTTTCCCTCTTAATCTCTTTCATCACTTTGTGTTTCTTCTTCTCTCTCTCCTTCTTCTTCTCCTTCTCTTTCTTCTTCTTCTCTCTCTCCTTGGGTTTGTCTTTGCTGTTTTGGTCTGAAAAATGGAGGGGGGGGGGGGGGAGGCCATGTCATTTTTTTCAGCAGCTTGGTAGAGGTGGTTGCTGGAGTAGATAAGCTCAAGGATGCAGGTGTCATTTTTCTTTGTGTGTTCAGTCCACCGGACAGAGAGATCTGCAGCTCATCGATGTCCCTGTATGGGTTTATTCTCTACTCACACCCTCTGTTCTACTCCAGAGGAGGAGGCTAGTCTGATACCCATTTAAATAAAGACCCAAAGCTGAATAAATGTCTCCAAGACCACCACAATCATTGTAGTCTTCATAACTGATGAGTCACCTTAACAACCTCTGGGGCAGACCACCTGATTTCCACAGCGACACGGTCTGTTGAGTTTTGGCCATGAGTGAGAATTCCCTGTTTTGTCTTAGTAATATTATGGTATGATATCAATCAGTTCCTTTACAGTAAGAATATTTACTTTTCTTTACCAGGTTAGTATAATAACAAGAGATTCTTATTCACAACACTGACCTGGGAGCAGTTAGGGTAAACGGTAGTGCCACGGGACAGAACCACAGGGTTCTTTGCCTTGTCGTCTGGGGATTAGAACCAGGGACCTTTCGTTTACTGGCACGACCCTTTTGATGACTGGGCTGCCCTGCCGCCCCAGGGTATCTGTGCCGTGTAGACTTTCCAGATTACTTTATTAACTGAGCACCATTCGCCAGAGTAACCCGAATAGGCCAGGGAATAAACACACAGGCTGAAATGGGTCTTTAAATGGACAGCTTTGAGGAGCTTCGGATATCTCGGTGCAGCAGTCTGGGGACAGAAACCTACAGCGACGGATCGGCAGCCACTCTGCAATGGGAAACAGACTCCTTTTGTACAGCGTGTCCCCAAACCAGCAGCGTCTTCCCCATCCACTACCATGCCACTGACCCTCCCCATCCACTACCATGCTACTGACCCTCCCCATCCACTACCATGCTACTGACCCTCCCAATCCACTACCATGCTACTGACCCTCCCCATCCACTACCATGCTACTGACCCTCCCCATCCACTACCATGCCACTGACCCCCCCCATCCGCTACCATGCCACTGACCCCCCCCCATCCGCTACCATGCCACTGACCCTCCCCATCCGCTACCATGCCACTGACCCTCCCCATCCGCTACCATGCCACTGACCCTCCCCATCCGCTACCATGCCACTGACCCTCCCCATCCGCTACCATGCTACTGACCCTCCCCATCCACTACCATGCTACTGACCCGGGCCCAGTTGGGATGCACAGGGAATAGCCATTTAGAACTTGTTCAGCTTCACTCTCTAAATCACTGGTTGCACATTGTGCCCAGCCCACAGTTTTTCACAAAGACAGACACACACACACACACACACACACACACACACATATATATAAATACATATTTTCTTACAAAATAAGCTACCGCAGACATTTGAGGGAAGCAATTTAGGGGGTACCACTGAATTGTAAAGTTAATTTAATGCTGTAATACACACAGGACAGTGTAATTACTGGTTTCACCGAGGTGACCACTTGTTTCATAGCTAACATGATTATGCAGCTGGGACCTGATAATGTATTCTATGCATTATTTCATCCAGGCTGTTGGACAGTTTCCCAACTGGCAGGTAGGAAACTAATCGTTTAGGTCATGACGATTTAGAGAGACAGAGACAGGTTTTTCAATGCTACACAGCACTGAACACTACAAAACTGGCATTAAAAAAAAGTATAATACACAAGAAATCTTGCCATGTACGAAATAGTAGCCACCCATTATTAGCAAGTCTTATAAAAATGTTTTCATCAGAATGCTTGCCAGTACTACCCAAAACATGAGACAACCACTCATATTGTAGCCATCACTGGCCTTATAATGTACCAAGCGACATGCATGCCAGTAAAATATCTGAATGCTGACAGAAGTCAGCACTTCAGCAGCTCTCATCAGGAGCTGTCAGATAAAAAGGTGAAGGCCAGGCTATTCCGTCGTTCAGTGTTGAAGCTGCGATCCATAAAGCCTGAAATACATAACTGCCACGTCTGTTTGTGATATTACAACAGCAGAGAGTTTGCTTCAGACATGAAACTCTGGCCGACCCCCCAAACATCCTTTCACGTGCGATTCTACAGCAGAGACTGAGGCACACAGTTTATATACCATTACGCGCTCATTTCTCAAAAAATTTAAATAGTAAAAAAATAAACAAGTGCGCCCCTCTACTTCAGAATTCAGCTTTGACTGAGGCCGACTAGTGGGAACAAACATCACGTTTGAAAATGTCCGAACAGCAGAGAACTGTTAACAATGGGCCAACTATGTGTCCCACGACCAGTACGCCTGTGGGCTAGAAACTAAAATGTCTAATGGCCTCATTGATTTGCTACGGGCCAAAACCGAGAACTACCAGCGTTGACCCGTTCAGAGTTTGTTCAGCAACGGCACAACACACCAATGGAGGTGTTCAGCCACTTAAAAAACGAATTATTTATAACAAAACAATAAGGGGGTTCATCATTGCCCAGCACCGATTTAATCAACGGAAGAAACAAACTCCTAAAAAAAAAAAGAAAAACCCTGAGATCACTGAGAAAATCTGAGACTACTTGAAAGACTTAGTAGATATTACCTGCCACCTGTTGGTCTCATGTGACTCTCTTAGAAGAACACACCAGTTGGGAGTCAATCTGGATATGTCAAATTACTAAAAATGAAATAAGGAATTCCACCAGGCTCATAACTGTTCTACAAGTGTTTGCATTTAATCTCTATTCTATCAACTAGTCTGGTGCGTGTGAATAGTCTATAACACTACAGTAAAGGTCCCCTTCCTGTCTTTTGCCTGAACACCTGCTTATCTCAATCTTGCCAAAGCCTGTCTGAACTTGTAATAAAACTGTCTGTGTCTTAATGTTGAATATTAATATCTCATGGAAAGGTTCAGTATGGTACAAACCTTCACAAGGTAATTTTACTTTGCGGATTGTACTTCCAGATTACCAGAATACAAACTGCACACTCATAGTTGTCACAAATTGAATACAATTCGAATGCTGGAAAATATGTTCAAGTGGACCTGGAATTGTCCAGGAATAAATATAATAAAATCGATGGGAACAATGTCTTTTGTATATGGAATCAGGTAGGAAAGAATATTTTTAGGCCTTTTCCCGCTTTCAAGTGGTATTAGGAAGATCTGCCACCTCCCACAACCATCTAGAGCCAGTCACAAGGTAGCACGCCCTGGGGGTCAGTGGGCACTGAGCTGGCGACAGACGTGGCCGCTGCCTGTCCTTTGCCCCTGACAAAACAGGTCTCTCTGTGTTACAATATTTACTGTCCTAATTCATCTCACATGGCTAATATGTACAAATTCAGGAGCCATACAGCATAACAGTCCCAACAGCATGAATCACATGCTTTGTGTTGTAATAACTTTAGACAGATCTGATCATGTGGCTGATTGTGGCACGCAGGAGGCAAGAAATCATTTTCTTGACTTCACGGCTCTGATTTTATTTGGGGGGCGTGGCGGCCGTACAAAAACAACAGTTAATGGCGGGCAATTGCTCATTAAACCGTAATGAAAGCTTGTAATTTCAACACATCCATAAACCAACCAACTACAATTACCATAAATGGACCACTTGTGTTATAATGCGTCGATGTTTTGCCAACCCGTTTCCAACTCTCGCTTTAAACATCAGCCTATCGCTGAGGTCACAGTTGTTTACAAGCACTCCAATTTGTTCCGCCGTGGTTGATCGGTTATATTTTCCCCCGTTAACAACTGGCGCGTGTTGGTAAATCACACAACGTTTACCACCACGGCTTGACAGCCGGAAGGCTACAACGTAACTGTTTGCAGAACAAGAACCCCGGATACTTCTCAACATTCGAACGTGTTAACAGGGCACACTCTTAGGCTACGATGCAGAGCGGGCGAAACCGCAGCCATTAGCCAAACATGCGAGAAGAGCAGCTTAACTCAAACAACTGTCGTTATTCCACATATAGAACCGTTCGTACAATGGGGAATGAACACAGTTCCTTCTAGAAAACCGCCAAAACGTATTATAAACAACACGCGACAACAGCCGCAGTTCTGGACTGGACACATTGACATACTGTACAGTACACACCGCGGGCCCCACATGCTTCCTTAGTCCTTACCAACGACAGCAACTAGCACTAAAAAGCTATGTGGCTAATGGACACTGGCGTTGTCTTTCTACAGAGAATAATTGGCAGCAAAACTTTCTATTGACGTAGGCTATATACCATGTCAACAGTTTAGTGCGTAAAAGTGCACATTCCTATAAAATACCTTTCTGCACCAACTTCATCTCCCCGTTCTCCTTCTTAATTCCAGAAGTAACGTTACTCAGACCGCTGCTTATATTATTTCCAGGAGTACCAGGGATCGGTTTATGTTTCTTCTTTTCTTTGAAATCCGCCTCTTTTTCTCGTTTATCCTTAGTCTTTTTGGATAGTGGTGGTTTGGGAGGAGAAGCGAGGAAAGCGTTCTGCTTGAACACTTTGTGAATGGGAGGTTGGAGAGGCGCAGAGGGGTTGCTGCCAGCCTTGACGGGGCTGAAGCTCCATGTTGTTGGATGGCCATAACTCTGCTTCTGGTGTTGCTTCTCCACTGCGCCGCCACTTCCCGCTCCGCCACCGTCCCCGTTTAGTTTCTTGGGTTTAAGGCTCTTTTCGTCGTTTCGTACGCGCTTCGCCGGCGGCGGATGATGGTCTCGGGCAGAGGGCGGTCGGGTGTCAGACTCTCCTTTCGGTTCCTTCGGTTGCGCGAGCGGGCTTTTGGCCGCTGCACCAAAGTGAATGAAGCTCAGTGACTCCGCCATCTTGGGGCTTTCTCTATTTACTCTCCCGACCGCTACACCGAGCTATAGACCGCTACTGCTGTTTGTGCGAGCCAGGCTGTCTGGGGGCGGAGCCAGGCAGTTTAACTGACTGGAAGGCATGGCAGATGGGAGGTGAGGTCTGGACCTACGTGTACGGATTGGTGGGACCAGAAATTAGACTCTTGGCATGTCGCATTATTACGCGGGAAACTGCAGAACAACCTATGATGTAGTCAGTGGTGGTAGATTTATCAAGTTGCCATATTATATGAATCACAACAGATTACACACACGGGGCTTTCTACTAATCATAACATTATAAAATAACCTGAGGTCATTAACAGAATTATTTTAATTGTAATAGTGACAGTCCTTTAACAGTTACATAAGATGACTGCATTAAAAAGACAACTCGTGAAGGCCCATCACATAAGCCGCTTTAAACATATGTTGTACAATTATAACCTATAAGCCAGGCATGCACATGGCTCCTAAGGCTAGTTTGCCTTGTGGAAGGAAAGTGTTTTGGCCGTTGAGCTTGTCTTTAGGACATCATCCTCCAGGTCCTCCCCGCTCTGCCTGGCCGTGTGAGTGTTCGTGCGACAGAGTGAATGGATGAAAATGAATTAGCCTGGCCTATGAGAGCAGAGCACCACCTCGACCCTAGATAACCTCTGAGCTTGCTGACGGAGCACTTTCAGTGGTGCGGAGAAAGAAGACGGGTTAAATGGAACGCATAGAACAATCCACGACTACTCATCTCACACCAGAATCCCATTGTAAATGTGCGCGGACCATTCTAAATGAAAGCCAAAATAAGTCTACATTTCATATTTCTTTAACCAGGAATTACGGAAGGTCCGTTCTCCCATGAGAAAGCATGAACCGGAAAGCCTAACTCTTTTGGCTATTGTGTCCAACAACAACGATACGGCCTCGGTGTGAATGCTGTCATCCGCTCGCAAAGCTCAGGTTATGACTGCGGGCCCCTGTGATTCTTCTGGCCTCGGCAGATAGTAAGGCGCGTGCCAATTATACCCTGGTAGGCAGGAAAACAACTGTCGCAAAAACTCCCCGGACGGGTACATTGTTGAACACTATTCTGTAAGTACTTTTAGGGAATATTATATATATCATATTAGAAATGATGCATTGACATTGGATATAATGCCCAAAAGGCTTGTTCTACATGTACATTGACATTACTAAAAAATTATCACCGTTCACTTTTCCCATTATGCCATTCTGTTCAAACAATTACCTTCTCGTGAGATCTCACTGGAAACCAGAGTTTGCTCATCACTCATTCAGAAAACATCCCAGTCCACCCCATGCCCTTCGGAGCACGAGAAGGAGAGATTGTGAGATAGGCCCGGAACAACAAGTCTTGTGTGAGTAGGCCTGTTATAATCCCCTCTGTGTTTTAATAGTCCGTCCATGCCGTGCTTTAGCAATCAAAAAACGATTGCGATAATATATCTCACACCAGAGTCCCTTTGCAATTACTTCAAGAAAAGCGGGGGAAAAAACTGCCGTGCGGCTGATGCTGAATGGAAATGCCATTCCATTACTTTCCCATTTGTGGTGATATTAACAGCAGTTCAAATACAACGAGTGAACTTTGAAAAAGTTTAGTAGTAGGCCTATACTCAACGGAAACCCGCTATTTGACACCGTGGACACGGGTGTTGTCAGAGGCTATCAATACATTACTTAATCAACTGCCACAGAGGATGCAATGATCTTGGGATATGCAAACTTGAGGGCAGTGATATTTAAAGGTACGAGTGCATTTATGTTTAAGACGTGACAAGAGTTTTTGACCTAATGCGGATCAGACTTCAAAATAGAATCGGTCAAAATAGGCAGGGCGATCCGTGGGCACAGACCTCAATTCAACGCTTAGCAATAGACGACAGTTTCACGTCTCAAAGCTTAATCATAATCGGACCGTAAAATATTTTGTATTTTTTAAATACAATTTCATATTTTAAATCCCAATAATATTCATTTTTATCCTTATTATGAAATCATTTATTTATAAACGTGTCCTCTTTATTTATGTAGACTAGTAGGCCAACATAACTCGGTTTCTGTTTTAAAATCAACTACAGCCTCAGGTTTCTTTCCTGTTCTGCAGGTCAGTTCAGAAGCTCCACATCTTTGATGTGTCTTGGTTGTTTCATGTACAATCTACCATGCTTAATGGGATGATACATGTCTGATTCGTTATCACTGCCCGTCTTTGGGTCTTTCAGTTAAGCTTCCTGGTCTTTATAGTTGAATCTGTGATTGAAGCCCAACGAGGGATCTTACTTAATGAACTTAATGAGCAGAGGAAAGGAGTCGTTTACATCTAATTCCCTATTATTTCGCACAATGAGTCGTTTACATCTAATTCCCTATTATTTCGCACAGTGAGTCGTTTACATCTAATTCCCTATTATTTCACACAATGTGACTTGTGAATTGTTAAATCACATTTTTCTAAATGTAGTAATTTAGCAAACGCTCTTATTCAGTGCATCTTGCAGTGAGGGAGCACTACGTCTTCATGACGTGTTACTTGGTATACCGGTGTAGACTTATTTTAACTTTGACATTATGTATTTTTAGTAAATCAGTCACAAAAATTCTGAAATCCATTTCAACAACACTACGACAAAATATGAGAAATTCAAACAAGGGTGAATACTTAGGCAGTCGCCAAACATGAACGAACGAAAAATATTAACCTTTACCCTCATAACGTTTTTTTGCAGATCAAGTCCTCCAATGTTGGTTAATTGTAGTTCAGTTATTTTGGTGAAATTAAATGACAAAGCCCATTTTTGATTAAAGCGTTTTTTGCCTCCCGGCGTATTGAAGCGGGCTACCAGACTGAATGTTAAGTTTAGTCACGTACGCGACACCGGTCTTCCAGTGTGAAGCACAGACGCTACCCCGGCGTTAAATGTGAGTTAGCCGTAGAGCATGACTTGCGTCTTGTACCCGGTGTATTTGTGTGGGGAGTCTCCTAGCCCACGTACCTACAGCTCCCGTCACTAGGTTACCCCATGTGTCATGTGCGCTGTTCACGTCGACAAATAGTCTAGTACTCCTTCCAAAACGTTCGTGCGTTCTGGTTCCACGAACCCGGGATTGTTTGAGTGTGCGCGCGTTAGTGTGGCGTGCTTTCACCAGCAGTCACTCTGTAGACGTGTCGAATTAACACGCGTGTAAGGACGATTTTTTTTGTTTTTTTGTGGGAAGCCATTTCAAATAAAATCAACTGAAATGCTTCCCGTGTGTGGGTGTGTAAAGCCCCAGGTTGACGTGGAACTATGGCAGAGCTCACTTGCCAAGTCACAGGATGGTGCCATGTAGTCATCCCTCAACAGACAAGCACACACGGACACACTCTCTTACACACGCTCTCCCACACACATTTGGACACGCGACAAACACACCACCCCAAGGATACCATCCATCTATTAAAACCCAGTTAAGGGAAAAACAAGGCAAAGGAAACATGGTTTAGTTGACGTATTTTCTCCGTTTACTGACAGGTCAATTGATTTTTGGAAACATACAAACAGTTGTTTTCTGTGTGGGTGTAGGTGGACAAGGAGGGGTGTTACTGAGCGAGGCTACACCCTAAAACTAACCCTATTTCATACATAATGCATTTCTTCTGAAGGTCAAAAGTAGTGCACTAGGCTATATAGGGAACGTGAGGGTTTCCTAAAGGAGAGACGGATGAGGCTGAGCACAGCGCTGGGGGGGGGTCCAAAACAAACGCTAGTGGTAACACTTATACCAGGGATATTAAATTCTTGGTCCTGGGGGGTCGAAACACTTCAGATTATTTTTTTTCTACGTTGTATCTAATTGCATTCAGCTTGTGGTCCAGGTCTGATTCAGTCAATTGTTTGAAGAGGAAGAAAACAAGAGATGTTTATTTATAGGAGTAGAGGATTTAACCTAGAAGTGTTTTCATCCAACCAGGATCAGAGCTGAATATCCCTGATTAATACTGTAGGGCCTACAGAAATTAAGTAACTCCAGGCCTGAACTTAAACGTAATCCTGGTTTTCTTTTCTACCCTGGCCGTTGGTCGGTTGACTGATTCGTGTCTAACTGGCTGGTGATTCGAATCACCTGGGCCAAATTCAGCTGCAAAAGAGGTCCCAGGTCTGAGTTAGAAGTGAAAATCAGGAGCGTTTTGGGCAGACAGGACTGGTCCATCTATCAGATCGGATTAAATACATGTAAATAGAATGAAACAAAAATCAATTACTTGAATGGGAAATCGTGTTCTATTCATTCCATTTCTGCATATTAAATACTACCCGACAGGTAAAACAGGTGGACAAGCTGGTGTAGTAGGACAGGGACCACGAGGGAGGAAACCGCATATACAAAAATAACTTTCAGAATACAATTTACAAAAAGAGCATTGTTATTATTACAATCTTGAGGCTGTTTGACATCTCAGCCAGTGGGGGGCGATATATACCAAGTCCAGCCGATTAAAAACAATTATAACAAAATTTAACAAACAACAACCCTGCAATATTTGCTAGAACACGAGGGCAAATAATTTACAGTTGGAGGAACGTTGGAGAAGAGGGACGTCGTAACATCCACAAACTTCTTACATCTTCTGTTAATATGAATATTTAGATAGCAAATTTGAAATATTATATACCTAGTTGCCCTGTACATTTATAAAACAATGAATATATATAGCTATTGAGAAGTTAGCAAAGAAAACACAATGAAAGAAAACGAAACAGTAGTCCTCCGTCCCTAATGATACACGTATTCTTACTGTATTGTCATAATACAAGTTTAAAAGTACAGAAGTAGCTAAGAAAGTGATGGATTTTTCCCGGGAAAACCGACAACGGAATCAGGATCCAATTCGAGTGTGGTGGATCATTTCTGAACGAGAGTCAAAATCTCACTTAACTTCCTATTTAATGCATGACTGAGTGGAAAGTCAACCTAAAGGTTGGCTCAGCGACATTACGTCTTCACTAGCAGCATCGCAGTTACCGACATTAGCAAGTGGCAAAACTTCACTCTCACCCAGCTGCACACAGGATCTCTGCGCAGGTTTGCTTCGAGGCAATCAAAACTGAGTCAAAGCTGTATATTACTGTTCACCAGCCTTAACTGTTCTGTTCACGCTGTACATACCACGGAGTCCACCTTTAAGTGGAAGTGAGGACTGACGCCAACTGGAATAAGGCAGATTTGTTGGTCCCAGCAGAGAGAAAGGGGACAAGGTAGCACTGCATCACAAATGGCTCCCTATTCGCTGTGTAGTGCACTACTCTGCTGTAGTGCCCCGGTTGAAACAGAGTGCACAATGTAGAAAACGGGGTGCCATTTAGGACACAGATTAGCACCAGCACACAGAGGCCCCGGCAAGCAGTACGAGTACAGCAGGAAGGTGTACCGTTGCATCCTGGGTAGATTATCTACATTGCTTTGTTTGCAGATTGATTTTTTTTATGGGGCGTCCTAAAAGGCAGCATGCTCCCTACAAAGGGCACTGTTTTTCACCCATGGCTTCATAAAAATGCCACTTGAATCTCTGGCCAAATATTACAGTGCACTTAACTCTGGGAATATAGTTGCCCTTTTAGGACCGCCCCGGTATTCAGGAAAAGGTGGCCATGTCCAAGGATGAGAAAGCACTAGGGTTGCAAAATTCCCTGAACTTTTAATCAGGTCCTTGTTTTTCAAAGAAATCCCTGCATATTCCCTCCTGTTTCTGGGAGTCCTCCAACCAGGGAGTGGGAAAACCAGGGAATTTACTCAACAATCCCTGAATTTTGCTTCCCCCACACACGGCATAGGCCGCATTTTCCTCTACAGACGGTGACCCGGCAGGGAGAAAGAGTTGGAGACTGGAGAGGGGACCGGGAAAGGGTGGAGGATTAAGGAAAAAGAGCATCATGTCCACTGGGCTGGAGGCTCCCTGGGGCCTTTGGGCTGTAAGCAGCGGCTACCAAATGCTGGAACACAAGAAAAGGAAACATTATTTTTGGCAACTAACCAGAACACCCCCCCCCCCCCCCATTCCAGTTGATATCAAGGAATTCAGGAAGTAAATAGGTACTTTTCCATTAGCTGAAAGGTAGAAGGTATTTACTGTAAGTAAAATGTTTTATCTTAAATTTAAATGACTTCCAGAATTGACTGGGTCTTTCAGGTATTCCCTGTTTAAAAATGAACAAACACCTTTTCCAATAATTACTCAACATGAGCTTAGGAGAACCCTCTTAAAGGCTTCCTTTGCCCAGTTGTTCAACCAAATCTCATGATATCCGATCCATGATTAAACCCATGCTTCAGGGCAGCATCTCCCAGCGTATAGCGCATAACAGCCAAGTACATTACTGGCTCGTTTATACTAAAGCCGGGGGCGGAACATCATCATCATCGGGTTGGTTGCCAAAACGAAGGTATATGCTGGTGTTACCAACAAACCTTACAGATACCGTTAAAAAGTCTCCAAATAAATCGGGGCATGTTCAAGTTTGTGGCTTCTCTGGGTTTGGTAGGAATGGGGTACAAACTAGACATCTTGTTAATTGTCCATTTTCCCTTTCCCCTGTCCACTCACCTACCTCTCTCTGAGGCGCTCTTTTTATCTGTGGCTTCTGGTGTGGTTTCCTCTGCCACTGTGGAGTCCAAGGTCTTCTTACTCCTCTCACCCGACATGCCTAGGTCACACACACGTCACTAGGTGTTACTGAATGTACATACAATCATAATATTGCTGTCAACTTTCCCTACATTGAGGATGCTCCCTCATACATAATGAAGCCAGCTGAGGTGAGACAATGCTGTCTTGCACAAACTGTAGCCCGCAAGTGTAGCCCGCCTACAACAGCACATGCCTAATCTAATTAAGGCTCATTTGTGCGAGACAGTAACAATGCCAAATCTCTGCCAGCTAACTAGGAAAACAATTAAAACAATGCAGATACGCTTGGTAATGTGTGGGATACATTTCTTTAGAAAATAATTCTGATCTATTCGCGTATTTTTCCACGTCTTTTGTTACCGACTAAATCTATGATAAAAAAAAAAAAGGTTTCCAATCTAAACAACACCAGATAATGACAAAGAATAAAAAAAACTGTTTTAGAAAATACAAAACTGAAATACTAAAAAATGTCTATAGCATCCTAGGTACTCTGGATAAGGTTTTCTTCAAGGGCCTCTGTGTATTTGCTCAGTTGATTATTCCCTCAATCCTGACCAGTCTCCCAGTCCCTGCTGCTGAGGAGCATCCCCATAGCATGACGATCCCACCACCATGCTTTACTGTAGAGATGACATTGTCCAGGTGATAAGCGGAACCTTGTTTTCAGCAGATGTTGTGCTTGGCATTTAGGCAGAGTTTATTTTTGAAATCTAAACATCAGTCTTTTAAGGGTCATATCATATGCCTTTTATTCAGGAGGGGCTTCCGTCTTCAACCACTTGACCATATAGACCTAATTGATGGAGTGCTGCAATAATGAGTCTTGATGGTTCAAAAGCTGTTCCCTTTCACAATGATGGAGTCCACGGTGTTCCAGGGAATTTTCAATACTACAGCAATTTTATCAACTTCCCCAGATCTACACCTCGACAATTCTTTTTCTTGGGTCTACAGAGAGTTCCTTGGACTTCATGGCTTGAATTCTGCTCTGACATTAACTGTGAAGTGTGGGACTTTCTAAATCATGCCCAATGAACTGGGTTTACCATGGGTGGATTCCAATGAAGTTGTAGAAACATCTCAAGGATGATCAATGATGCACCTGAGCTCAAATGTGCTACAAACGTGCTTTCAGGCAGTACTTTTTGAGAAGTGGCTTCTTAATATATATATGGAGGAGGTTTATGGGGCCCTCATTTAGCCCCAAAACTGTGAGGTGTTAGCTTCTTACCTGTCTCAGCTATCACATGTGTTCTCGGCTGCTCCTGTGGAAGGAGAAAAATGTACCCTGTCAATAACCCGGCTCTCAAACCCCTTTGATAACCCGGCTCTCGAACCCCTTTGATAACCCGGCTCTCGAACCCCTTTGATAACCCGGCTCTCGAACCCCTTTGATAACCCGGCTCTCGAACCCCTTTGATAACCCGGCTCTCGAACCCCTTTGATAACCCGGCTCTCGAACCCCTTTGATAACCCGGCTCTCGAACCCCTTTGATAACCCGGCTCTCGAACCCCTTTGATAACCCGGCTCTCGAACCCCTTTGATAACCCGGCTCTCGAACCCCTTTAATAACCTGGCTCTCGAACAGTTGATGTTAAATAAAGAATATATAAAGAAACAGAACCAAGTTTGGGTCCATTCCATTTAATTGTGTAAGTACATTAAAATGTAGATCCCCCCCTTTTAGGTTGGACTAAAATATAAACTAACCTAGAGTTGCAAACACCAAAGTGCTGCCCTATATCAACTATGCCAACAGAGGACGTGGGAATAATGTTTGAGGAGTGCCACGCTATATCAACTGCCAACAGAGGACGTGGGAATAATTTTTGAGGAGTGCCACGCTATATCAACTATGCCAACAGAGGACGTGGGAATAATGTTTGAGGAGTGCCACGCTATATCAACTATGCCAACAGAGGACGTGGGAATAATGTTTGAGCAGTATTGCTGCAATACTAACAGTTTCCAATTCCACCTGGTAGTTGATTATGACCTGGGGACACACCAGGAGGGCTATAATAAAAACATCATGGAGCTGACAACCACCAACCTAAAACTTGTTTCAATAAAGCTGGAGAACGTCACCTGAGGGGAATCTGATAGTTTTCCTGACGGCTCCACGGAACCACTCCATTCTTTGGATCCCAGCGACTTCACCTCCGAAGGGTCTAGACATTGAGAGAAAGAGTATGAGAAAGAAAATGAAGAACATTGAGAAATACTTTCATTTTTTTCGCCTCAGGTATCAGACCTCTAGGCTGTGGATACAACAATGTATATACGCTAAATAGTAAAAATAAAATCTGGTGACCGATTCATAAAAAATATTAGAAACAATAAATGAGTACTATAATAATATGTAGAGAAATTGGTTACAAGACAAAAATAATTCCACACAGTGAGTAAAAATGAAAAAGAAGAATGTGCTCATCATTTTGTGGGTTATATTAGTGCAGTGGTTCCCAACTCGAGTACCCCCACTGCACACACTTGTGGGGTAGCCCTGGACAAGCACACCAAATTCAACTTAAGGAGAGCCTGATAATTAGTTGACGAGTTGAATCAGCTGTGCTTGGCTGGGGCTTCAAAGAAAATGTGTACTGTTGGGGGTACTTGAGGACCAGAGTTGGGAACCACTGTATTATTGTATACACAATCACATAAAATGGCTAAAATCGAATCAGGGTGCACCAAAACAGGGAAACATTATTAGATGACGGGATACAAAAACATTTCTAAACAATACAAAGTACATAATTCCAAAGGCTGACAGATCTACAAATGGAGAATTCCAGACAACTGGCAATCAATATAGGACAGGTTCGCCTCACCACACTCAACCTGCAGGCCCCTCTTGACAAAATCACTGTTGAGATGCAAGAGTCAACTGTCAGATAGAAACGGCACAAACAGGAAGAAGCCTCTGCTCTCAGAAGAGAAGACATTTGGGACATTTGCCAGACAACAACTGGGTAAAGACCAAAACCACTGGAACAATGTGCTCTGAATAGATGAGTCAAAGTTGGAGTTGTTCGGCCGCGATGCCGGACGCCACGTTTGCCAAAAAAGAAACAATGTCTTTGAACAAAAGAACCTAAACTACGAAGCCAAGATCTAAATCCTATCTAAATGCTGTGGGAGGACTTAAAGCGGAAAGCCCTGGAACACGATACAGTTCAAGCAGATCGCAAAAAAATCCTCCCAGTCAGAGATTGATAGACAGTTACAAGAAACAGCTACATTAAGGTTATTTCTCCCAAAGCAGTCCAAACCACCTATTGAAGCTATGAGTGTGCTTTTCCATTATTATGCAATTGCATTTCTGTTAATTTACTGAATAAATTATTGCAATGTATAATCAGTGTCATTTGTTAAATTAGGTTCTTTATTCATCAAGTGTTCATAATTTCCAAAATGTATTAAAAAACTTTTCAGGGGGTGTTATTACTTTTTAACACAACTTCGTTGTGTAACGTCTGTTCACTCAGGATCCCTTTCATGAAATGTTAGGCTTTGGTTGGTCTGAAGGAATTCAGTGCAAAAAAATAAATCGTAAAATGCAGAGAATTTCTCATTTTTTCAGAGCGCTGTATAACACGCTTACGAGTGACTGTCCGTTTGATTTCCTGTACCTTGACCTTGGAAAGAGGGGGTCCATCCAACTATAGCTCATCCAACTATAACGGAACTGCTCCAAAATGCTGAAGGTCACGTCAACCCATAACCACTACTGAAGTTTGCATCCATCCAAACTGGTCCGTCTCTCCGCTGTAGCTCTGATACACCCGTGTCGGTCTTCAGTGCATTTAATTGACACACGGTGATCAATACGAAGAAAACACGAAAGCAAATGAAAGGCTCCAATTCCTGTCAGCTTAGCTCAAATTAACTCACCTCTCAGTCCTCCTCTCTGTTAATCCACCCATACCAGACTCCATCACTCCCTTCACCCCAGGAGCAGCCCTGCAAGCCAGGAGGTGGGAGTTGGAAAAACTCTGGCCATTGAGCCGACCCAAAACAGCCGTGAGAAGGCACTTACTAGAACCAGAGGTCATTTGCCATGACCCTTCAGTCTCAAACCAAATCCAGTACCAACTTAGACTTCGTGGAGCTGGGGAACATTTCCGACATCTTGGCAAGTATTGGGCACACGCAGTTACCAAAAAAAAGTTACCATATCAGGCTAACGAAAAAACAAACTTCCCTTGAGAGCAAGTAGACTGGATGCCGGGTGGCGCAGCTATTTTGGGGCTATGATGAAAGACATGCGACCAAAAACTAGAATAGTCCAAAACATTTGAGCAGGACCTGATTGGACTTCACTTACAATGTTCACATTGAATGAATTATTGTAACTTCAGGCCTAATGAGGTGTCCACAGCAAAAATACTGAGAAAACACAGAAAAATACTGCTGTTGGGTATATCAGAATTAAATCCTTAACAGAAATACATCTTCAGCCAAAGAAGCCACATAAAATGTACTGTCTCCAGCGGGTTGTCTAGAAAGCTAGTAACACTTACTATGCCACTTCACACTACAGGCATATTATATTTAACATTTTTAATCAGCTGATAATTTATTTTTTTAAAGTTATAAAAAACGCACACATTCATTCTTGATAAGTTCATCCAACATTGCATAGTCATTTGAAAAATCTAAATATTGACTCCAGTTTTCTCCAGGGTGAAATAAAATGCAAAAGTGGGTCAAATTCTCAATCAACCATTTTACAGTGATGTCAGAGTCAGTATATAACAAGGATCCCTGATAGCGAGTGCATTTATAAAAGACCCAGAAATCTTAGTTTTGGCACTGATTAGAAAAACCTTCCAGGTGAGGTACAGCTTTAGAGTGAGTATTGGTTGGAAGGAAACTAAGGAGTTACTGGGAGTTGCCTGGGCCCAACTGTTTTGAAATATTCAAAATGGCAGTGTCAAGTTCACTTATGTAGTCTGAATAGGTAAATAAACATACCTTTTTTATTGACTTATATGTTTATATCCATGCTCTCTCTCATCAGCAATTGATATCATATATCTAAAAACAAAACAAGCTATATCGGGAATTTTCCTAAGAGATGTCCGTAATGTGTTGAATGAAGGCGGAGCAACGCATGTTCAGGCTGTAAAGAGTGGTTTCTGGCGCCCTCTTGTGTTGAGCCAGCACACTGCAGCAGGAAACGGCCGGCGGTCCTGAAGCTGAACAATGGGATTTGACGACAATGCCAGAGGGAACGAGGGGTACGCAGTCAATGACGACACCCCCACCACCCCCCGGTGATCACCTGACCGACGTACAGCAAACAAGGCTCCACCCACCACAGCACTCCAGGACACTCGTCCAGGCCTGTAATCTTTGGAGGCCAGACCCCATCTTACCAAACCACTCTACTCCGGACTTTAGGAGACAATCCCAAATGGAACCCTTGCCTCAGACCTCTAGCACGCACCTGTGGCCAGTATGAAGGACTCTGGGGTTCTCTCGGGAAGAGGGGGAGGCGAGTCTTCGCTCTGGTCACTGTCTGGGTCAAAGGTCAAAGCATAGCAGGGATTACTACCACAAGGGGTCGAAGGTCAAGCTGACGGGTCAATGGAAGGCAACAGATACCATTTTCACACCGCTGTGCCAAACAGAACGGCACACTAAAAAAAAACAAAAAAAAAACAGAAGGTTCAAAACCTTTTAATTAGGTATAGTTCAAATGTAATAACTGGGTTAACTCAAATATCACATTTTTATGTTCCCTCTAAGGAACCTCTGAAGAACCTTTTGAGGTTTACCTCTTAGCGGGGAGTTTAGGTTCAGCCTGTAGAGGTGCCACTTTCATTTTTTGCGTGTACTCTGGTGGCTCTGATATTGGCCCGGTACAGCTCGGCTCAGGTGTGTGAAAAAGGATCATGGAGACAAGCTGAAGACATCACGGGTACAGCCCAGATCAAACCAGAACCACCAAAACCCAAATCCGACACAAAGCCAAGCAGCCAATCAACATCAAATTCCCATCAAATCACAGCGCGGTTAACAACAGGCACGGTGAACAAACAATCAGAGATTGGGTGATTTTGAAATCATGATTGGAGATCACTGGTTGATTTCCTGTTACTTGCATTGACCAAAACCACATCTCTGCTGTGTTAAGTGCTAGCATGGCCACGCGCAGAAAGGATAAACGTGCACACGGCTGGCTGATATCAGTACACATGCAGTATCAACCACTTCCCCACATGCATCAACCTCCCATCAACCCTGTATTAACCCCATCAGCCCCCGTATCAACCCCTATCAACACCCCATATCTGCCCCCTCCGTAGCCACCCCCACCAACCCCCCCCCTAAAAGCCCCCAAAGTATGTGCCCCCCCGTACTATGTCACTACCTCTCCAATAACAGGTGTCCTCTTAGATGTCACTACCTCTCCAATAACAGGTGTCCTCTTATAGATGTCACTACCTCTCCACTAACAGGTGTCCATTAATAGATGTCACTACCTCTCCAATAACAGGTGTCCATTAATAGATGTCACTACCTCTCCAATAACAGGTGTCCATTTATAGATGTCACTACCTCTCCAATAACAGGTGTCCTCTTATAGATGTCACTACCTCTCCAATAACAGGTGTCCTCTTATAGATGTCACTACCTCTCCAATAACAGGTGTCCTCTTATAGATGTCACTACCTCTCCAATAGCAGGTGTCCATTAATAGATGTCACTACCTCTCCAATAGCAGGTGTCCTCTTATAGATGTCACTACCTCTCCAATAACAGGTGTCCATTAATAGATGTCACTACCTCTCCAATAACAGGTGTCCATTTATAGATGTCACTACCTCTCCAATAACAGGTGTCCATTAATAGATGTCACTACCTCCCCAATAACAGGTGTCCATTTATAGATGTCACTACCTCTCCAATAACAGGTGTCCATTTATAGATGTCACTACCTCTCCAATAGCAGGTGTCCATTTATAGATGTCACTACCTCTCCAATAACAGGTGTCCATTTATAGATGTCACCATCTCTCCAATAACAGGTGTCCATTTATAGATGTCACCATCTCTCCAATAACAGGTGTCCATTAATAGATGTCACTACCTCCCCAATAACAGGTGTCCATTTATAGATGTCACTACCTCTCCAATAACAGGTGTCCATTTATAGATGTCACTATCTCTCCAATAACAGGTGTCCATTTATAGATGTCACTACCTCTCCAATAACAGGTGTCCTCTTATAGATGTCACTATCTCTCCAATAACAGGTGTCCATTTATAGATGTCACTACCTCTCCAATAACAGGATGTTGGACCACAGTAGCAGTCATCTCTCTGACATTACTGCCCACCTAGAAACAGCAGACTGCACACGGACCCACCAACTGCTCTTCCAGAAACGTATTTCCTAGACGCTCTGGTCCAAAGCAGTACACTACACAGGGGATAAGGAGCTATTTGGGATGTGGACCTAAATTACATCCCAGCTCAGTCCAGGAGAGCAGCCAGGGGACTGCGAAACCCATTAGCCCCGCTTGCAGTGTGGACAGACGTGGGCTTAATCCACGCTCTGGGCCCGAGAGCCCTGCTAATGGCCGACTACCAATACCTTGACATACAGGCAAACACCCCCCCCCCACCCCCCCCGCCTCTGCCGAGCCCCCCCGGGAAGCACAGACAATCAGGAAAGCTGCGTGAGTGTCAAGAGCTGAAAAACATTCACAGAAGAGTCCGTAGCCACAAACACACAGCCAAGGTATTTGCTCGTCAAACTAACATTCCACATAGTCGACAGATTATCCAATAAAGGGTATTTTATTCTGAGAGCTCTTACCGGGACCATATCATCATGTTCAGTACTCACACACTCACACTCTTCTAGTTGGTCTCCCTGCTGTTATAGATATGCCAGCCTAACCATTTGGCCTGTGTACAGTTAGCTTCTGAGCAGCTAAGCCGAGGCCTGTCAGAGAAGCAGCATCACCTAACTTTACGTGTTGACTGGACGAAGATCCGTCTTGGACTAAAAACTACTGGGAGCAATATTATTCATTACTTCTTTTTTGTTCCCCAGTTCTGCAGCGTTTAACTTGTGATTATGGCCTTGCTCAATCACAGCTATCCCCAGGGTGTGAAGGTCAGGACGTGACCTCCACACCCCCCCCCCCCCCCCCCCCCCCCCCCTCCATTTTTAAAATTAGAACCCCCCTCCGGACTTTGTTGGGTTAAGACTGTTTCAAATCTTAAATGAACATTCTGGAAACCTATTCCATTGTCCTACTGCACCCAGGCAAGCTCAATCAAGCACAGGTAAGTGTTTGGAATGACTGCTGGCACCCAGCTGAGCTCCACTCCCTGGCCCGTTAGTCAGCAGCAGGCTCCCAAAGGCCAGCCCAGGAGGTTGTTAGTGAAGGAGACATCCGTAACAACGTACCTGATGCTGCTTCCGTCGACAGCAGCTGGCCGGCGATGGACATGGATGACACCTTTCGGGTGGCCAGGGGGTCGCCGAGGGACGACGCCTTGACCGGGGCCATTCCCGAGGAGGACCACGATGCCCTGGGACCTCCCCCGGCGCCCCCCCCGTGTCCCTCCACGTCCAGGCAGTCCAAGTGCAGAGGGTTGGTGAAGCACAGAGCGGTCCTGACGGGGAGGGCCTGGGCCTGGGAGGGGGTCGGGTTTGCCACGGGGGCGCCCTCCGGCCCAGCCTCCGGCGCGGGGGCCTTCACCGGGCTGACCCAGTCGGCATGGCCTCCCTTCTCCCCGGCGAGCGGCAGGTGGTTGGGCCGGGCCGGGGGCGCTCCGTCGGCAGCCGCAAGGTGCTCTGTTTTGAGGGGCCCCCGCTCTGCCGCCGAGTCCACGGACTGACCGAAGCTGGGGGCGTTGGCGCGAGCCTTGAAGGCGTGGGACCTTTGCAGCAGACTGTTGCCGTCGAAGCTCCTGGGGCCCTCCTGCAACGGGACCTTCTTTATCTCAATACTCAGCTTGCGCTCCAGCCGTCCCGCCCCGTCCGCCAGGGAGGGCGAGGAGGGGGCCTGCGCCGGGGGGCCACTGTCCGACAAAGCCCTGCTGTAGTTCTCGTTGAGGTCGGGGGACTGTCGTTGCGGTGCATTCTGGGGGTTCTGCGGCGGCTGGGACGAGGCCAGGACGTGGATGGTGGGCTTCGGGTGGTAGCGGTCGTTGTCCTGCCATACGCTGGTGACGGTGGGGAAGGCAGAGGGGGGCGACGGGGTGAGGATGGGGGGAACTGGGCGGGGCTCAGGGGGCTGGAGGATCTCCTCTTTCACGTCCCCGTCCAACTGGCTGCTGAAAGAGACAGAGAGAATTAATCCCTCAGCCATCTGTCTTCGTAAAACCCTGGAGGGCAACATTCATTAAATAAACACTACAATCCACGTGTCCTCACATCTCCGTCTGAATATTGAACAGCTCTACCACCAGGTGGCAGACTTCAACATAGGCCGAAACTTACATATCAAAATGTATCCAAACAATTCTCATCCCAAAGACACAGACCATCATGGACTCACGGGAGCGATCTTAAGAAACATAATTCAGAACACAATGTCTTATAAATTCTGTAAAACATTTGAAATGTGTGGCACATCGCAACTACACCTAACATATATTTGTGGGGTGTTGAGCCAAGGAAGGTCATAGGTCATTTGAACAGCAGAACTATAAATGGAGCCAAAGCTTCAACGTACAGTCAGCTCATGGAGGGTATGGTCAGTTGGCCAATTGAAACCCGACACCACAGAGGTCTTCCATTTGATACCCATAACCAATCGATGCAAAGCAGTTCACAGAAAAAAGGAAGTAGGTCTTGAGAGAAGAAACACACTAGATTATTTTGTCTCAAACACCTGTCTCATCTGCCTGCCTTGGCGTCTCGTTCTATCTGCTCCTCTTCGTAGATAAAGGACTTCATACTCAGAAAGCACAACTTTCCTCATTACTGACCTTTCTGTAACCCAACACATTTAATACAAGCGAAATTCTATAACAATTTCCACTCATGTAACACCCTGTAATCTAGCTGAATTCATCATCTGGACCTCTTGGTCTCTCCAGGATATTGTGGTTGTGAGATACAGGGGGCTGATGACTCAACACAGAGGTGTGGAAACTCTAGTTGGGAGATGTGTGTGCTGTAAACTCCCCTCCCCTAAGCTCACACTCACACACCCTTTTAAAGACTCTACAGCAACACAGTGGGCAAAAAAACCTCAACGAGAAACCTCAAGTTACTAGCGATGATGATTAGGACATGATGGAATCTTCGGGGGCAGCATATCACAGCCACTCTAGTCTAACGGTCTGAAGTTTCAGAATCACAGTACTAAGAACTGGCAACAGCACAGCTCTGATGTTCAGACGACTTGAAGCTTAAGACCTGTCAGGGCTTTGATGTGGGTTGGATTCCGCGCACACAGTACAGTCCCTGGAAAGCCGGTCCTCTGGGGCTAACCACTGCTAAAATGCCCCCCTTTGTCAGAAATTTTGCCCTGAGCGGCCTCGGGTGGTCCGTCTGCCTTTGCACACACACACTCTGTGTATATTGTAGTTCGGATTGGCCATGGAGGACCGGCAGTAGACACAGCGTCCCCGGGGGTCACCGCGGAGGGAAAACACCACGTGAAAACATCCTCAGGACGGCAGCCGGATGTGTGTGGTATGGACAAGGTGCATCTCTATTTTCACTGGCCAAATGTAAAACGGCCCAGTGTACTAGCGTACCAGGGCCAGCTAAGCACAGCGGCGTAAAGGTTGGAACTGCAACTGAAGCGCTCTGCCTACGACTGTCAGCCATGTTGGAAAGAAATGTGAAACGGTCCTGCGTTCTAAACCAGAGCGTGCATTCACAGGGCTCTGTGTAGGGCACACCACGCCAGGTCTGCAGGAGCTCGGTGGCGGTGGCAGGCACTTCCTGTTCCCACTCAGTTTCCATACAGGAGCTCTGCTTTCCTACGGGGGTGAGGACACTGTGAAAACCTTGAGCCAGAATGGCGTGGCAGGGGCAATGAAGACGTGTGTGGGACACTTGACGTGGTGACAGGGTTGACACTGAGCGTGTGTGTCCATGGCATCGATGATGGGGTGGGGGGGCCCTGAGTTTGAGCCTCTGAGACATGACTCACTGTCTGACCTTGATAGGAGTCCATGAGGAATACCTCTGGAATCTTGATACTCGTGAACGAACAAACACACACACAGCCCCACACACACACACACACACACACACACACACACACACACACACACACACAGCCCCATCTTTCTCCCTCTCAGGCCGATTCTGTCAGCTCCCGGTGGTGTGTGTGTGTGGGGGGGGGGGGGGGCATGTGGTCAGCCTGCATGACTTGAGACTTTCCAGTGTGTCTATTCTGAACTGCGTGGGTTATGTCAGTGTGTTGATACCAGGCACAGCCAGGGCTGTTGTCATGGTGTGCTGTGAAGAGTGTGTGTGGTTTTCTCTGGTGGTGATGCGCACGGGTGTGTGTGTGCGCGCGCACCGGGAAGCCTTGACGAAGGTGCTCCTCAGTTACCTAACTGCAGGCCAGATGAGAACACGCAACGAAACGCTGCACTGTGCATTAGAGACGGAGGCTGGTGGCTGCTCTTAACAGTGTCTGGAGGGCATTGAACGGACTGGAATCAAGCACCATTCAGTCGACTCTGTTACAAGTATTCAGATCCATCGACTGCCATGAGCCAATCATCCCCAATGTCCGTGTCACCAGCCTCCTATGCGGTTTATGGGCAGTGGTGGGAGAAGGGGTCCTGCTTGAGGGAGACAAAGATATTTTTGGACTGACTGGTTTGTCAATGCACATGTACTTCTGCGGCATGGGTTTGAATCTAACCTACTGCTCTTTCAGCAGAAACTCTTCTGTCTTCCAGCAAAAAAAAAAAAAAGGTTGGGTGTTTTTACAGTCTGGTGAAAAAGTATGTGCCCTCTCTCTTTACTATATTTTTTCATAATGATTATTAAATGAAGGCAACCGGAGTAAGACAATGATGTAGCACTACCACCACCATGTTGGACCTTCGTTATGGGGTCAAATCTGTCTTTGGTCAGTCAGAAGTGTGTTGTTGATCAAAACAAACTACATTTTCCCAAAATTGCCCCGGAAGCAGCTGAGAAGATTCCATGGAAACGGTTCTGTGGACGGATCAAAGCGGAGCGGGAGAAAAAACAAAAAACACTGCATTCCACAGTACTGAGTCTATATAAACTATATATAGTCCGTTCATCAAATATAATCAAACATTGTTATTGGTTCAATACACATAACACTAGGTTCTGATTAAAGATATGAAAACAGTCTGTGACAAAAATTACGCTTAACTAGAGAGAATCTGGAAAATGGAAACGAAAACATGCACAGAACTGCACATACTACAGTAGCTTGGTTCCTAAAACAAACCAATTTTGGTATTTAAAAGACAACCAGAACCCTCCCAGACTGCGGGACCGGTTCTGGCGGGCCAGGCTCCGTACCTTCGTACTCTGGGCGGTTTGGGAGGCGGCGTGTCCCAACGGTCCTCGTCTGAGTGATGTCCCGGCTTCTCTGGGCTGATTCCCTCTTCCTGGAGAGGAGGGGGGAGGGGGGGGGGGGGGAATCATTTAAGACCTTGAGCTGTTTTATCTCCAGCAGCCATGTTAGGGTTTCTGTGCTGTCAGCACTGCTACTAATGTTTCCTGTCCCCTTCCCAGCAGCCCCGGGGCTTGCTTTACACGGCCCCAGAGGTTGGCACTACACACCGTCCACGTCAAACTGTGTGGGAGGACGGGGCGGAGGAGGAAGAGGAGGAGAACGAGGAGGAGGAAGAGGAAGCATTATAGGGGCATGATGTCACAGCATCCTAAACAGGATGTTAGCCAAAGCTCTTGGCATGGCACAAGGCTCTCTCTCCACTTCCCCACTCCTCTGCTGCTCGCCACTTCCTCACCTCCTGCCCCCAACGATCCTCACCTCCTGCCCCCAACTCCTACTCTCTCCTCCGTGCGAATTGCTTTTGTGTGTTTAGCCTTAGTCTAGTAACATCCTGTCTTTCTTTGGCTCCTGACACAGACTGTGTGCGCATGTGTAAGAGGTTGTGTGACAGTATATCAATTTAAGCAGGTCAGGATGTCAGAATGTGTCAGATGTAAAGACATGGCCACAAAATTAAAGCACCTGTCTCCCCTCTCTCGCCATCTCCCCCCTCTCCCTCTGATCAAAAAGGCAAAAGGTAGTGGGAGAGGACCCCAGTCACACCCTCTGGAGGCCAGTAACGTTCACCACAGTGTGTCTGACCTCTGCTCAGTGAATCTAAAACCAGTTCAACTGGTTTTGTCTTGGGAACCAATTTGAACATGGCAGTCCCAGTCGCATTTTCATTTCTATTTAATTTATACCCCGTATTAGTTCAGTGAATTTTTCAAATGCATGTGAGAATAGAAATGCTATATAAATGTTATAAAAACATTACTCAGACAATGATGACCCACTGAAAACCTTATATGAACCACATATAATCCCTTGAGAACCCCTTGTTCTAGATGCTGTTGTTGTTTGAATTTACCACATTTCCTGAACACAACAGGAAAAGTACATATAGGGTGTGTGTGTCTGTCAGTGTGTGTGTGTGTCTCTGACTGAGCCGGTGTGTGTGCGAGTGTGTGCCTCTGTCAGTGTCTTTTTCTGTTGTGTGTGTGTGTGTGTGTGTGTGTGTGTGTGTGTGTGTGTGAGTGAGAGAGAGATTCTAGAGAGCTGGGAGGGTCAACATGCCCAGTCGTGCTGTTTCTCAGGAGGAATTTGAAAGCCAAGCAACTTCAGGGAGACGTTTCTTGGTTTTGTTGATTAGTGCAACAGAGAGACTTAACTAACAACAGACTAAATTAGACTACAGTGGTTACCTAACCTAGCCTAGCCCAGTGGAGTAGTGGTTACCTAACCTAGCCTAGCCCGGTGGAGTAGTGGTTACCTAACTTAGCCTAGCCCGGTGGAGTAGTGGTTACCTAACCTAGCCTAGCCCGGTGGAGTAGTGGTTACCTAACCTAGCCTAGCCCGGTGGAGTAGTGGTTACCTAACCTAGCCTAGCCCGGTGGAGTAGTGGTTACCTAACTTAGCCTAGCCCGGTGGAGTAGTGGTTACCTAACCTAGCCCGGTGGAGTAGTGGTTACCTAAGAGGCGGTGTGTGATAATGTTGAGTGATAATGTTGGGTGGTGTGTGATAATGTTGAGTGGTGTGTGATAATGTTGAGTGATAATGTTGAGTGGTGTGTGATAATGTTGAGTGATAATGTTGAGTGGTGTGTGATAATGTTGAGTGATAATGTTGAGTGGTGTGTGATAATGTTGAGTGATAATGTTGAGTGGTGTGTGATAATGTTGAGTGATAATGTTGAGTGGTGTGTGATAATGACAAGTGGTTCTGTAACGTTACATATTGGAAATGCTCCCGGTCGTGTCACTGCAGATGTTTAGTTTAAAGTGGTGAATAGGTCATACATGCAGTGTGGTCCTCACTACGCCATCTTGGATCTCTGAGTTGGTAGGACTGTCCAGGAGCTGCAGCTGTTTCTCAAAGAGTTGAGCAATAGCCCTGTGGACCAGCTCATACTGCTCCTATGGGGGTGGGGGGGGAGAGCGAGAGAGAATGTGAGGCAACAGAAACATTTGAAGACAATCCTTCTATTCATATTTAACCCTCAACGAGACCACAAAACAGCCACTCAACCCAAGTTCACACGAGGCAGACAGAGGTTTCAGTGGCCTTTTTGTTTTACAGACAAAGTACCTTGGTTTGAACGGCAGAGTGCCTTTGTGTTCTCATCTCCTGAATCAGCCGGAACACATTGAAGTCTTCCGGAATCTTCTACAATACCAACCATAGCAACGACAAAGCACCAGTAAACATGTGCCAATAATGATCATATTAATATGACTTGATGTGACCATCTTTGACTGTACTTACCCCAGCCTTTAGTAAGTTCCATGTGTAATCTATAGCGCAGATGGCCCCCGTCCTACCACAGCCAGCACTGTCAACAAACAACAACAGGTTGACAAACCACAAAAACAGCAACAGGTTCGACAAAAAACAACAACAGGTACACAAATAGGTTGAAAACCAACGACAACAACAGGCTGACCGTCAAGCAGTAACAACAACAACAACAACAGGTGGACAGACAACATTTAGACAAACAACAGACCAAGTTCGACAACAAAACTTTGACCCCACCAACAGACAAACCCACAGACACATTCTGACACGGTAAATAGCAGAAGCAGGCAGCAGGACACACCAACAGACAAACCCACAGACACATTCTGACACGGTAAATAGCAGAAGCAGGCAGCAGGACACACCAACAGACGGGGACACACCAACAGACGGGGACACACCAACAGACGGGGACACGCACACACGTGTCTCCAATCAGCCGGATGACAACACTCCTGACGACTGGCCCGGAGGGACTTCCTGATGGTAATTAACGGGGAGCACAAAGAGCCGAGCTGGTCGTTCGGAGTACGTCTCAACCCTCACAGACCTTCACAGCCGGGCCGTGGGCTTAGAATCTGTGTGTGTGTGTGTGTGTGTGTGTGTGTGTGTTTGTGCTAATATGAGTGCCAGACTTAACGTCACCTTCAGTTTAGTGGCGTCTGAACAGCCTCAGTCTGAAGATGGCCAAGCCTGTGTGGTTTGCGTGTCTGTGCTGAGGGTGTTCATTTCACAGGCCTCATCTTAGGGTCAATCTTACAATTGGGGTTAGTATCAGAATTGGGGTTGCTTTAAACTCTTTTAAAAAAGGTATTACGGTTAGGGTTAGGCATTAGAGCGGCCGGGTTAAATATTTGTTAGGTTAAGGTTGAAGTCAGGGTAGATAGAGGTTCTCTTTTATGGTCCCCACAAGGATTGAGACACAAGGCAGGGTGTGTGTGTGTGTGTGTGTGTGTGTGTGTGTGTGTGTGTACCTGCAGTGTATACAGATGGGTACATCATCGTGCTCCTGGTATTCCCTCATCAGGCCAATCATGTCCAGGATGGAGTCAAACGAGGACGGAACGTCATGGTCTGGCCAGTTCATGTAATGGAACTGAGTGATCCTCCGAGTCTCCTGTATTCAGAGGGTCTCACGGTTACTGAACAGCAGAAATACCAGAGGACAACCCACAGAGGCAGAAATACCAGAAGACAACCGCCAGAGGCAGAAATACCAGAGGACAACCCACAGAGGCAGAAATACCAGAGGACAACCGCCAGAGGCAGAAATACCAGAGGACAACCGCCAGAGGCAGAAATACCAGAGGACAACCCACAGAGGCAGAAATACCAGAAGACAACCGCCAGAGGCAGAAATACCAGAGGACAACCCACAGAGGCAGAAATACCAGAAGACAACCGCCAGAGGCAGAAATACCAGAGGACAACCGCCAGAGGCAGAAATACCAGAGGACAACCGCCAGAGGCAGAAATACCAGAGGACAACCCCCAGAGGCAGAAATACCAGAGGCAGAAATACCAGAGGACAACTGCCAGAGGCAGAAATACCAGAGGACAACCGCCAGAGGCAGAAATACCAGAGGACAACCGCCAGAGGCAGAAATACCAGAGGACAACCGCCAGAGGCAGAAATACCAGAGGCAGAAATACCAGAGGACAACCGCCAGAGGCAGAAATACCAGAGGACAACCGCCAGAGGCAGAAATAACAGAGGACAACCCCCACAGAGAAACACTTTACTGAGGAAAGTGCAACTGAGAAGAGCAGAGTAGAGACAAAGACGGAGGGAAAGAGGAAATCACTTTGCTGACCAAGTAGATTGATGCCATTTGAATGATGAAACTGAAAACCCGTTGTCCGCCGTGTGAGAGAGACAGACAGAGACAGAGTGAGAACTTACATTGTCATACTCCACAGTCAGAGACCTTATGAAGTAGTCTGGTCTAGTCTGCTCAGACTCCTACAAGTAAAAACAGAGGATCAAGTTGAACTGTTAAAAACAATCCCTTGTGACAAAAGCAACTGGTCATGACACTCGGTGGCACTTCCACATCAGTTTGTAATCAGACAAAAGTGTGTTGTGTTGCAATAATCAAAAGATGTCCATGTTAAGACGTGGTATCTTACACAGGAGATTCTGAAGGGTCCGAAAGACATGGGCTCATCACCCAACAGTGGAAAGTACCGCTCACACTTTTTCTAACAGAAGAGAAAATGTAAAATGTTGTGATGTGGGAATGTTTACGTTTATAAGAAGCATTGCAGCAACTTTCAGGTTATTGGTTTATAAATCCAACTAACTGAAACAACAGTAAACGCATTTTCCGCACAAGCATGTGAAACTATGAAATGTCATTTGTACTGTGGCATTAGCATAATTACAGTCTACTCAAGGTTTCCAAATGATGTAGTTTTACAGGCTTAGTTGATAAATTCGTTTTTTTTATTGGTCATTTGCACACCGTACTAAAATGCCAGTCTAATGTTGCTTTTACAAATATTTAGAAATGATAAGGTAAAATGTCAGTATTCAATCAGCATTCAAGCCCTTTGTTAGGACACACCAAACTGAGCTCAGGTGAATACAATTTCCTTTGATCATCTTGGAGATGTCTACACAACACATACGGAATCCACCTGGGGCTAAATTCAATTGACCGGACATGATTTGGAATGAAACCAATCTATTGGCCGAGACTGGAGTACCTGACAGAAGGACAACAGACTTGACCAATCCCAGCTTTATGGGCGGGTGGTCAGCCCGGTGACAGGGCTGGACTTGGCAATAATTATTGTGAAAGACTGTATAAGGCAAAATATTACGTCTGACGGAACACTGAATGGGGCCAAATACTAGCGACTGGTTGAATAGGACCTGGTTTAGAGCGCAAATGACCGAAGACGATGATGTACATTTCAACAGGAAAACGAACCAAAGGATTTGGATGGAGCAATGGTGGAACGGCTTCAGTACAGGAATGTCCACGTCCTTCAGTGGTCGACCCAAAGGACAGACTTGAATACCATTGAGAATCTATAGAATGACTGGTTGGTTGCTGTCTAGCAACACTCCCATTAAGCTAAGCTAAACCAAACGTATCCAAGACTCCAAACTAATCTACAATGTGTTGACTTTTGGGTCTGGATTCTTCTGTAAATTAAATGTCCTTCTTATTCTTTTCTAAAATATTATTTAGAGCAGTGTTTCCAAATCTTGGTCCTGGGGTACATGCTTTTTGTCCTGGGGTGCATGCTTTTTGTCCTGGCACTCAAAGACCTGCTTCAAACATTGCCCAACCACCTACACACCTGATTGACCCATTATCAAGACTTTCATTTGGATCAGGTGTGTGAGTGCTTGGGCAAAAACAAAAACTGGGCACACCTTGGGGTCCCCCAGGACCAGGAAACACTGATTTAGTCTGTCATTTTGGGGTATTGTGTAAATCAGTAATAAAAACTCACTAAAGGAAAACTTTACACTTCAATAATTAGGAGTTGAAGTTCATGCTCACCCTTCCCATCTCGAATTCTCGACACGCCATTACAATGACCTGAAACATCGGAAACGCAGAGGATTGTCAGGCTGAAGAGCACTAGCAAAACAATGGGTGGGGTGTGTGTGTGTGTGAGAGAGAGAGTTCCTACTTGACCAACCATCTCCACAAGTCTTTTTAGCAGTTACCAACTAGGAAATGTCCAGATTAGGGGATAGCCTAGCTTAAGCCTAGCTTAGGGTCAGAGTTGGGTTGGTTACGTTTTGGGGATATTTCTGGTCCCTAAAAGGATACAAATGTGTGTGTGAGAGATTTACTTACCGCTACATTGTACTCCCAGTTCATTCTCCAGAAGTCCAGGACAGTGTTTTGCAGCGGGCCCTGGGTAGCGATGTAAGCCTCAGGACCATCTATTCCCTGTCGCAGCGAAATGGCAACGACACGCAAACCCACGTTAGAGGGATGAAACGTGAACGGAACAGAGCTTGGCAAGGGAGAATATAGCAGGGGAGGGGGGAGAATATAGCAGGGGAGGGGGGAGAATATAGCAGGGGAGGGGTGAGGAGGCGCGTCAGAGTGGGAGAGGCGGCGTGAACTTGTGTTCTCCTATCGTATGTTCGCCCTCAGCGGCTACGACAGACGCTAATCACGCCAAGCACGCCAAGCATGCACTGACACAAACCCTCGTCAGGTTCACTAAAGACAGTCATTATCACAGGTGACCCGACATGGCTATCAGCAGTCATCCTCTCGCCTTTACATCATCATTAAATGGTGGGCGAGTACGTTCTCAGCACTTATTTCCACGACCGATTAAAAACACGTTTTCTCGCAGGTTCTCTGTTAGGGCCTTGGCAGTGTGGAACATCCAATCGCAACAAGAATCACAGTATCGTGACTCATGTGAGATCAAGATACCTATACAGTCTCAATACACACCTCAGCCAGGCGACATTACTGTAGCCAGGCGACATTACTGTAGCCAGGCGACATTACTGTAGCCAGGCGACATTACTGTAGCCAGGCGACATTACTGTAGCCAGGCGACATTACTGTAGCCAGGCATCCTGGAGACGCGCCCTAGTTTCTGCAGGTACCTCTCAGCATTCCCAACACTGGTTTGGGTCTATTTAAAATAGTCACTCTAGCACCAGTCCGGTTGCCTTGCTATTTAGGTAGGAATCTGGATGGAGTTTTAGATTAGAAAAAGCGGTTAAGTTTTATACCCTCAATTAGCCTAGTGGAAGTTGGCATATGCTACCCCTCAAAAAACACTTGGTTTGCAAAACCTTTTTTATTTTGAGTCATTAATTGAAATATTGAGCAGATAATTCCACTTATCCCACTAGCTCAGCGGAACTGGTAAGCCTCAACAATTATTTATGTTTTACACACACACACACACACACACACACGTAAGAGACATGTAGAAAGACAACAGTACCTTGATGAAGTTGGCATTGATGTAATCTGAATCCTGATTTGTTATTTTCATCGTCAGCTTTACCCTTGTGTGGTCAACTGTAGAAAAGAGATATAAAAACAGTCTCTAAAATGTATCTACAAATTATTTTTGTTACTTTCTAATAAAGAAAAAAAAAAAAACAACACTGGAGAGTTCGAAGAAATCGTATAGGTGTGCTTTTTGTGAAGATAATTAAGATACAAACTGGAGAAAGGAACATACGTTAAAGAAAATAAAAACAAAACTTTAAAAAAGAGATACGCCCACTTTGCCCCCCCCCACCCCCCCACAAAGAGGCACGGCGACCATTGTCCTAATCTAGTAAGGGAAATTGTCTTTCCGGTTAAATCAATTCAACATATTTCTGGATGCCTGGAATGCCACAACGCAGCCCCTCAGATAAACTTTAAAGGTCTCCATGCAATAGAGGAGAGATAGGACAGGAAGTACAGGGATAATTAGGCTACACCTGTGTATTGACGATGGCTTTCCATATGAAAACACACTGAACACTGACTGGTGCTACACGAGTCACGTCATAAATGCATCTCGGCCCTGGAGTTAATAACGTGAGTAGGATTCACATGGCAGCTTTGACAGAAGTGAACAACAGATGTTAACTAGGGAGTGCTCGGATCAGGGAAAACAACTCCCTTCTGTTCATCAATAAGCACCCTGGATTCATACCACTAGTTTACAGCCAGTTTACAGCCAGTTTACAGCCAGTTTACAGCCAGTTTACAGCCCAAAAATATTCCAGATCTAAAAACAGTGTGTTGAGACAGACTGCTCTTATAGCGTGATCATTCATAAACCATAGGTCATTATTTAATTTACAGATGATTTCACATTTTGATAATGCTTTACAATATTATTTAACTCCATCCAGACCACGTTTTTCATAATCGTTTCACTATTTTCCACCAGAGCGTCAACCAAAAATAAAACTGAAAGGCAGAACACAGTAAAATAAAACAATTTCCCAGAGATGGAGCATCTGCTGCTCACAGGAGAAAACCAAACTGTTGTTCTTCACTCAGGCCTCTAGGGCTTTCAGTTTCCAAAACATGCTGACAGTATATGTTTTCCTCCGTCCCCTCGAGTGGATGTACAACCTCGAAACCCTAAAACGATAGTTGACACACATCATGTCCAGACGTGTAAAAGTGTCTGGCTACCAGAGACTTCATCTGAACATTCTGGTGTTCCTCTTGTACTCATTAACGCCGCCGTTCAATTCTCTCTCAGAGAAATAATAACAGCCAGATGGCCACTAATAAGTAGACTACAAACATTGTTTTACAGGAAATTCTGCCCCTGAAATGCATTTCCTTTCCTGCATGAGGGAGAAGAAAATTTCCCTTGATCACAGAATTACGACGTACACAACTGTGACATGGAAAATTACCTGAGGGGAGGGTAGACAAAAAGTACAGTGGGTTTCTATATTCTGAACTTACCAAGCTGTCCAGTGGCATCCTCTCCCAATTAAAAACAAATTGACGGGTTTTCAGAGAAGCCCGGGCACCAAAGGGACAAATGGATTTATAACACTGAAGTGTTGTCAAAACGTGAAATCATCTATAAATGAGCTCACAAAGGCTTTCAAACGCTCACGAAGGCTGTCGCCATGTGTTACGATCACTGCTGCCGAATTAATATTCATAATATTTACTTCCTACATATGCATATGAATTAATATTCATAATATTTACTTCCTACATATGCATCCTTTCCAATTCCCATCTGTAGGTGCTACAGTCATCATTGGGGTCATACCACTGTAATATGAGCTCAGTACATGGTTTTCAATTGCATTTGCTTTTAATGTCAGAGTTTTCTGTAAAGCCACTCAGAGAGAGACAGAGAGGGGTATGAATTGTATTTAATACCAATAAAGCAATCTGAATCAGAGAGAGATGGACAGATAGCAAGCGAGCAAGAGACGGACGGAAGAGAGAAATACAGCAACATACCGCAACAAAAAAATATTACTGAAACAGATTAGAGAAGGAAACGAGATGGAATGGAAGTGATTGGTATATGGCACAAAAAAATCATAAAATGTTCTCATCATTATATAACCCAAATATTGTAATACGTTATAAAACCTTCTATCCTCAGTCCACAGACACACAGACTTCTGAATTAAGAGGCTGTTGGACAGAGTTCCTGTAAGCTGTCCTCCTCTGCTAGAACAACATGTCAAGAAGAGCCAGGCAGAGGCTTTAGAGCAAGTGAAACCAGTCCCTACGCGTAACGTGTGCCGGGACGCGTAACGTGTGCCGGGACGCGTAACGTGTGCCGGGACGCGTAACGTGTGCCGGGACGCGTAACGTGTGCCGGGACGCGTAACGTGTGCCGGGACGCGTAACGTGTGCCGGGACGCGTAACGTGTGCCGGGACGCGTAACGTGTGCCGGGACGCGTAACGTGTGCCGGGACGCGTAACGTGTGCCGGGACGCGTAACGTGTGCCGGGACGCGTAACGTGTGCCGGGACGCGTAACGTGTGCCGGGACGCGTAACGTGTGCCGGGACGCGTAACGTGTGCCGGGACGCGTAACGTGTGCCGGGACGCGTAACGTGTGCCGGGACGCGTAACGTGTGCCGGGACGCGTTTCAACTGGATTCTTTGTTGTCCTAGAGGATCCTGAGAGGATGCATGACTTTGCCGGTGTCTGTGCGTGACTTGGCATGTGTGTGTCCGTGTTTATGTTTCCAGTCTACTCAGAGCCCTTGTGCAGTAGCACTAAAGATTCTCTCCAGTTATTTCCATCTAACCCCCTGGATATAAAAGCCATTAGAGGCCAGAAAAACACACAAACACACACACAAACACACGTTTGTATGGCTATCCTCATGGGACCAGAAAATAGAAATTGCATGCTCCCTTGCCCTAATCTTAACCCTAACCCTAACCCTAACCCTAACCTCAATAAAGTAACATTTATGCCTACATTTTACCTAGATGTAATGCCTAACCTTAACCCTAAACTTAACCAACAACGCCTGGACCTTAAAGAAACCCAAATTCTAACTCTGAAATGAATTGTAAGTTTGACCCTAAACCCTGAGCCCGAAATTGACTTTTGCCTCATGGGGACCGGCAAAAGGTCCCCATGAGTAAAAAAATTTCTGGTTTTACTATAATCATGGGGACATTTGGTCCCCATGAGTATAGTTAGACCTAAAACACACCCACACACACACCTACACACACACACGATTCCTTACAAGGCAGTATATCTTTGTAGCGGTTCTTCTTGACGTTCTCCTCCTTCTCCCCAACGTTGGTGGGGTAGATCTTCTCCGTCCTGTACTTGGTCGATAATCTCCGTAATCTCTGCAGGAAGAGGAAAAGAAACGGGGGGGGGGTGACGTGTTGTTATGGCAACGTCAGCTTCAACATGGCCTCCGCCAGCGTGTCCTCCATGTAGGGCACGGAGGTGATGACACGGCTGGGGCGACAGAAGGTTAAGGTGCGGTGGAAAACGGCTGCCTTGGTATGACTGGTCAATATGAGCACACTAGATGGGGGGATTGATTTATTGGCGGGGTATGTTTCAGTGACATGGCGACCGCCCCCAGGAACTAGTGGCTTTATCTGTGGCGCCTCGTAGCTAGCCTAGCCATCTGCCTAAACTACGCTCCAAAAATGTGTTGGGCAACACACACACACACACACACAAACTCTACTGGTCCATTTCCTGAGCAGCCCAATAGTGTCCTTCAGTTGTGTGAAATGGTCTATAACAGCCCCAAAGAGAGCAACCCACACAGACACCGTCTCAAATCCACAGGGCCCTGATTCACCTCCACAGACAAGCTGCTGATACCTGAGGCCCGGTCCTGATCTACAAGGGTAGCTCCACATCCAGGCCCAGCTAGCACCGCTGTGGGGCCCAGCTAGCACCGCTGTGGGGCCCAGCTAGCACCGCTGTGGGGCCCAGCTAGCACCGCTGTGGGGCCCAGCTAGCACCGCTGTGGGGCCCTCTCCCCAAACCTTTAATCACAACGACAGTGATTCGTTCAGCTGCACTGTAGCGGAACACAGATTCCTCAGGGAGCCCAACAGAAATGAGACACTGACTGCCTCAGCACATCAGCTGAACGGTCCAGAGGACTGCAGATCAGACACGCACAAACACCAGGAGCCAACGGCTGAGGTGAAGTATGGTTCAGCCAACTGGTTCTGAGACACTTCGATCAGAGCAGAACATGTTTTTCTGCCCTTCGTCGTGCTGCTGCTGTCATTGAAGACAAGTGAGACAGCTCCAATAGCAACCATACTGTCCAAAACACAACACCCCACAATCTGAATGTGCAACAACACTGATAGGGCCCAAAATGGTAACATATTGTTCACCCGGCACAAACAGGGCTGACTAACCCTCAGAGCCTGGCTCCCGTCTAGGTTTCTTCCTAGGTTCCAACCTTACTAGGGAGTTTTTCCTGGCCACCATGCATCAATTTCCTGTTGTTGCAGGCTTTTTGGGGTTTTAAGGCAGGCTATCTGTAGAAGCAATTTGTGACAACAGTTGATGTAAAAAGGGCAATATGAAAAATGTGTTTGAGTACCCGATTCCAGAACTCTGCAGGCTCTTTCTGGTGTGTTTTTTAAGGCCGTCCATTTATTTAGGCCAACTAGTGTTTTTGCAACCTCGCAGGCTAGTCTCTGTAGTTTGGCTGGTGAATAAAGGTATGCTTACAGAAACAAAAACAAATATAGAACTAGTCGGTTTTAAACCAAGTCTGGATGGGCGAACTAAACACTGAGCCTTTAAAAACCTAAACAAAAAGGTATCTGCCTCTAGGCTTTGTGGGCAAGAGATCCTTTCATGCTTTATAATATGGACACAAACAGCACACTGTTTCCTTAACTGGCATCATGCTGCACATCCTTCAGAAAAGAGAGAAAGAGAGAGAGAGAAAGGGAGGGAGAGAGGGGTAGGGAGAGAGGGGGAGGGAGAGAGAGGGAAAAAAAATAAAGAAAAAGAACTAGGCAGAAACAGAAAAAACTAAGATCCACCCTCTGGTAACGTGATGTGAAGCAGAGGGCCCAGAGGCCTGTCTCCAGAGCCAGCCAACAGGGCTCTTCACTGGGCTGGTGTGTTGGGGGGCGGGGGGGTCCCTACAGTCTGCCGCTCTTGCCACATTTAGTCAGCGGCCTGGATGGCATCCCGCACCCCTTACATTGTGCACTGCTTCAGACCAGTGTCATTTGGCACGAGGCCACAACTAAAACCCCATCCGACGTAGAATTCACAGCCAGATCAATTGGACCGGCTTAATTCAGTTCCGACTTAAACGCCCTTTGCGTGGCAGTTCTCAGAGCTGCACTCATGCAACGCGGAGCGGTTAGAAAAACACTTCAGACACTAGACCAGTGTTGTTATTATAGGTGAGGGTGTGTGTGTGTGTCTGTGTGTGGGTGTGTGTGTGTGTGCGCACGCTGTCACCTGACCTGACTCATGACACCCAGCTTCAGGTCAAACAGGTCATTGGCTGGGGCTGGGCTTGTGAAAGCGGATTACGTTCGGTCGCAGACGATATGTCATTGTGTTTATGAAGTGAGGAGGCGCATCGCCCACCATCACGGGAGAGTTTGGGATTTGACCACTGTCTTCAGCTTACGTCCCCAGGGTACAGTCAACTTAAAATGATTACCATCTCTGCATTCAAAGGAAGTAGCTCACAAGCATTGGGTCAATTACAAACTAGTGTTAGCCAATGACTGGACGTTTATGCAAATAGCCAGGAATGAACAAACCTCAAACGTCCTACATAATGAAAGCTGTATGTCAAAATGCCACCCAGTTCACATGACCATGAGGAAGTGGATGAAAAGCTTCCATTTTTTGTTGTTGTAGTTGGTCATAAAATCACCAGAACACCCCTGTTATTCATTTGCCTTTCTCCCCCACCAGGTCACGTCGGGGCCCATGTAAATCCCCTACCCAACACTAGCATGTTTTCTTCTGAACCACTACGGTGACGCACGGCCACTGACAGCAGAAACCAAGTTAGACCGGACTCATTTGGGACCACGGTCGCGGTCACAGTGAGGGAGTGTACTGGGCTCCACATCACATCGGCCTGTTGATACTGGAGCTCTCTGGTCTGTGTGAAGACCTGGGGGTGTTCAGCACAGGGACACGTCGTCTCCACTGCCCTCCAACGTACTACTGAAAATGCATTGGAAGTGATTTCTCTTCCCTGCCTCTCAACCGGCCTGTAACCCCATCCAGCTTAGCTCTGCGTAACAGGAAGTTAAATATTTGGTGTGTGAGTGAGTGAGTGAGCGAGAGAGAGAGAGAGAGAGAGTGTGCGTGTGTGTGTGTGTGTGTACGCGTGCGTGCTTCCTGTGAGCTGTGCTATAATACTTCCACCGTCTGTCACTGGAGCAGAAAGCTCAGTTGTGTACCCGTGACCCCCCCCCCCAACCAACGCCCTTCTAGACCCTCTTAGCAGCAGCCATGCAAGACACCCCCGGATTTACCCTCAAACCCCTCCCCTCTCCTCTCCTCTCCTCTCATCCCTCCTCCATTCAATCTCTTTTCTCTGGCCCATTTCTACTCTCCTCAAACCATCTAATCCACCCACCCACCCGCCGCCACCGCCTCCTACACAGGGAAAAGGGGAGGGGGGGGGGGGGGGAATTCCCCTCCCCGTCTCCTTCCGCCAATGCAGTGAGACGAATCAGCGCCGGGTTGGGAGGGGGCGACGCCCTGTAGCTGTGTGCCAACATCAAAGACCCCCCTGGGGGGGGCAGATGGAGGGAGACTCTGGCGGCAGCTGAGCTGGCGTTGGAGACTGGGCTGGGTTCTGACCCCCATCCACTCTCAGCGGCTCGGCCTCCCCGTCACAGACAATGCAGACGCTGACCGGCCCACAGACGCTGACCGGCCCACCAGAGCAACACCAAGGACACAGGGTCGCCAAGAGGGCGGCTAACTGGCCGCCTGAACCGGCGGCCAGTTAGCCGCCGGTTCATTATTTTTTAACTACTTATGTTGTACTAGTACACTAAACAGGTATTCAAATTGTATTTAAGCAGTACTTCAATAGTAATACTTCCTCTTCTCCTGGCTCCTTCCCTTCTCTCCTGGCTCCGTCCCATCCTCCCTTCCTCTCATGTCTCCTTCCTCCCTCCCTCTCCAGGCTCCTTCCCTACCTCCCTCTCCTGGCTCCTTCCCTACCTCCCTCTCCTGGCTCCTTCCCTACCTCCCTCTCCTGGCTCCTTCCCTACCTCCCTCTCCTGGCTCCTTCCCTACCTCCCTCTCCTGGCTCCTTCCCTACCTCCCTCTCCTGGCTCCTTCCCTACCTCCCTCTCCTGGCTCCTTCCCTACCTCCCTCTCCTGGCTCCTTCCCTACCTCCCTCTCCTGGCTCCTTCCCTTCCTCCCTCTCCTGGCTCCTTCCCTTCCTCCTCTCCTGGCTCCTTCCCTTCCTCCCTCTCCTGGCTCCTTCCCTTCCAGCATAGCTACCTTCCTTCCAATCTGCCTTTTCCCCAAAACTCTCCCACTCTTTCCTTTTTTCTCAAACTCTCTCTTCTTCCTGTCGCTCTCCCGAGCTGAAAGAAAGGAGGGTGTTTGTTGTTATTCAGCCTTCCCTAAAACAGAGGATGGTAACCTACTTTCCTCCTGACTAAATAAGTTACCATGCAGAGCTGTGAGAGCGTGTGCACGCGCCATGTGCCTAAATAAGTAACCACTTGTGTTTTCCATTTTCCTAAATTATTCACAGCTAACGTGGTTTTTGTAGGTAGCACAAGTGCAGGGCTGTGGTTTGATTGGCTAGTTCACTAGTAGGCATGCTTCCTGGCTCTGGACTGTGATTGGTCACAGGACAGATCAGTCCTGGTGGGCAGGCAGAGGCTGTTGGTGACAGGGGCTACATGTTTCCATGGAAACTACATTAGGAGGGGGTGCCAGGATGTGTGTGTATCTGTGTGTGTATGGGGGGCAGGGGGTTGACAAGGTCAACTTGGCGCAGGAATAAACTCACAGGTGACAGAAAGAGACAGACAGAGACAGACAGACAAAAAGAGACAGGTCAGAGACAGGTCAGAGACCACCATTCTGTCTCTCAACCCTCAACAGAACAATCTGACGAAACTGAAGACTCACCAGACCACAGCTCTGACTGCAGGCTTCAGACAGATTACTACTAGCTACTATTTTCCAAGACTCACCAGACCACAGCTCTGACCGGCACCCTCAGAGAGACACACAGCAGTGATGTCAACAGATGTGATGTCAACAGACAACCAGTAAGACGTCACATATCGCCACGGAAAACATGGCAGGGGTCACATAGGTCAGAAGGAACCAATGACAGTCAGGACAGCCAGATGAGGGCAGTCTACTATTCCCCTACTTGACCCAGAATGCACTGGAAGTGGGTGGAGGGGGGGCGGTAGCAGTGGGCACTTCGCCAACAGGTCACATGTTCTGCTACCCCCCCCCAAAGAAATACACACAAGCCATCATAATCACACAACAGCACGCATTCACGTGCACGATCACCCATACACTGCTCTGTGGCAGGAAGTGGTACAGAGGAGGAGGAGTCAGACAGGCTCAGTCAGGCAGTTTAAAAAATGCCACTCAACACCCCCTCTTAAAGAGCAATAGCAAGAGCCTTGTCTAGATCACAACATCCCTCCAAACTGTATTACAGAACAAGTAGGAGACCGACCAGAGAGGATAGCAAGAGGCCAATGGCAGCTTTGAATGATCTACAGGCTATTATGACGAAGACTGGCAAGTGTTCATGTGACAACAATACTCCAAGTCTACAAATATGTCATGTACTTCAGGGTGGCAAAAAGGAAGACATTAATCTTGAAAGCCCTGATGTTTAAAGTGTGCCCATTTCTGTAGCCAGGGTGCAAAAGATTTTGCGGTCCGACAAAACTGAAATGGAACATGTTGGCTTAAATGCGCAAAATCATTGAATTTGGTGCAAACCCAACAGCACACATCAGCCAAAGAACTCCATCCCCACTGTGATGCATGGTGGTGGCAGCATCATGTCATGGGGAGGTTTCTAATGTTGAGGGAATGGGGCATTTATCGGGATGGAATAAAAAAAACAAATGGATCTATGTACATAACAGTCCCGCTTCTGCTGCATATTCTGAACTGTTTTGAAAAGAAGAATGGTCGAATATTGCAAAATCTTGGTGTCCAATTCACAGTTACGGAGGTTCATCCTATTTAATCTACAGACTTTGAATTTAATTCATTACATTAATTTAAATAAAATTTTCGATTCACACTAGAAACTCGCTGCACTGTAAGAGAAAACAGGTAATGCAATTAAATCAAAGCTAAATGTGGGAACATTTCAAGAGCGTGCAAACTTTCCATAGGCACTGTACATGTTGGCTGTTGGCATTTATGGGTGAACACATTCACCTTAGTGCAGAATAAACTTGCGATAGCCTATGCAGAGCTGTGGTGGGGTTCGTCGGGGTTGATCAGCTGTGGTCACGCAGACAAAAAGGACCCGATCCGACCCAACCTTGGGTTCCTCGGTTCCACCCATCAGTCCCTGTTCTGAAGACAGTTCCAGCCTTTACGAGACCATCAACGACGGTCCTGAAAAGTTCCTGGGAACGGGGTTTGAAAGCAATGCTACGCTGCGGCATCCACGTGGTTTCCGCGAGACGCACAGCGGGTTTAGGGGCAACGACATCTGCTGCCGTAGTCAACTTCCTGCTACACTCCCAGGGGCATAACAGTAATCAACCCTTTCTCTCTCTCATCATTACAAGAGGGGTTTGAACATGCGGTCAGAGTTGCCCTACGATATTCGGCGGCAGAAAAACAGCGGAGCTGCATTTAGGCTAACAGAGGCCTTCTGGAAAAGTCACTGCTACACAGGAAGGGGATCAAACAAGGACCCTTCCAGCCTCCCGCCTGGGCTCTCTCTCTGGGGGGAGACAGGGTGCAGAAAGGAGAAGGGAGTGAGGATTTCTAACTAGTCTACTAAAACACCACTTGGTCTTTGAACGACACCCAAAGGACATGTGCTGTTTAGGGGTTGCCTACACAGATAGCGGTGCAAGATGTTTGTCGCGGCGTGAAAGACATCTACGTGCCGGTTTTGACGGGCCCGGCTTCAGCACTAACCTGAACGGTTGAAAGACCAATTAGCGGCGGGAAAATTAACCCCATCCTTCAGCAGTTCCGGAACAAGAGTCAAATGGGGACAACCTTCATCAGCCGCACCATCTAGCAGAAATGCTCCAGCGACATAATCAGCTAATTAGCATTATCAGGCTAGGCTAGCCGACGGGAGGAAACAAGCACAAACTAACAGGGCATAAAGCATGAAGTCTAAGTGGGCCATGTAGGTCAGTAGTAGAGAATGTGGGCCACTCAAGGGTGTGGTTATGCAGGGGTTAAGGGCGTGCGTTGGGAGAGAGCAAGAATGTCGCAGGAGAGATTCCACGTCTCCCAGGCTACGTGCGGCTGTACCAGGCAGGGACAGAAAACTCCTGCCAGCCTATCAGGGGTGGACTCTTCATCGGTTGTGCCATCATTACTCGTTCGTTGCCGTGGTCATTAAGATTCTATAGACGCCGCGGTCACATTGAGGACCAGACGCTGAACAAGGGCTAACAACTTGAAACCAGAGGCAATTACCGTACCTGAACCGGGGTCAATTACTTACCTGAAAATTACAATATAGGGGCATGGAAATGGAACAACACAACTAAAGCTGGGGAATATTTCATCTAAAAACAGCATTACCATCATCATCATCATCATCATTATTATTATAATATCAAATTGTGATGCAACGTGCAAGCCATGAATAGTAAAAGGCTGTAATGGAATTCATTAATGAAATGGCATCAAACAGATCATGTCTGAAGAAGGTTGGATGTCCAAAAGCTCTCCATTAAATTGAGATCTGCGTTGCTCCGGAGTGTGTGAAAATTATTTCCCTCACCAGTCATCTATGGTATGGGGGAAAGGATTATCAACATTAGCAGAAGTTCAAAACTGACAACGACACACTCAAGTAGAACCAAAGCAGGTATTTACGAAACACCAAGACAGATTTGCTTTAATGGAAAATCATCAAGCGGCAGTCGAGTTAGTTTCCGTGACGACACAATTGGGAAAAGTGTATGTGGACATTTCATGGACATCCTAGCCATGAAAAAACAAGGCCGCTAAAAATCTGATCACACCATCAACCTTGAAAGAGGAAACAGGTTGAGCAGTCCCAATACTGACATCCCCAGCGGTCTTATGAACACAGACAGATGCACGCGCAAACACACGAGGCAGTGGAGGAAGTCAGGCTAATTACCCATCATCCCCCTGCCTCACAGAAGCCCTGGGACCAGGAAGAACAGGAACAGAATGTTCTCAACAGGAAAAGAACAAACCCCTGACTCTACACAAAAAGGGTTACTCAGGATTACATCAAACTGAAACTGTAGGGGAGCCCCATAAGTTCTTTGAATAAACCCTGTTACATGGCTGTTACGGGCGGGGCCTGTCCATGGGCGGGGCCCGTCAACGCATGGCTGAGATTTTCCAGACAGATTTCAGAAGTATGACAGTTACAAAGACATTCGTGCGGAAGCTCAGGCGCTGGCCGTTGGGGCTCCAGGAAGGAAGTGTGTTTCCGAGGGGGGTCCGCCACCGGCCAGAACATAGGAAACACCTGAGGGAGTAATGTAAAGGGGGGGGGGGGGGGGGTTGGGGGTGTCTTACCCCAGTGAGAGGCAACCCACCTCATTTGGGCAGCCCGCCAGCCCAGGTCACGGCACCTTGGAAAGGCACCAAGTGCGCGCGCACACATACAGGCATTCAGGACACATTCCACATACGCCCTGCCAACATACCCAATGTCAGTCAAGCATGCACAAACACACTCCCCACCCCCCACACAGCTGACACACACGTGCTCCTGCATGTTAGGAGGAGAGCATTTCTGCCGAGGTACGCAGGTTTTGACAGGAGGGGGAGAAAAGGAGAATCAATCACCTGATAGATAGCAACTGACAACAAAAAAATAAAACCCAGAAGACTCTCAGAGAACTGGCTCTAGGAGAAAATTAAATACTGCTAGAGAATTAGATTTTTGAAGAGGAGTGCGTTTCCAATTGCTACATTCAAACGTCACTTGTTGCTCCTCTGAGCAGGCTACACTCACTCGGGGCAGAAGGTGGCAATTACTGCCTCATTAGAAGGTGTTAATTGCTAGCTAGTTAACTGAAGGGCTACGGCATTCAGCGGCTACTAGCCAGTTAGATCCTCCTTTGTACTCGGGAGCGGCTTTAAGCCGACGTTGAGGAAGTGTGTTCCTTTGGCATAACAAAAACGTCAGATCACAAGTGCTTCTAGCAGGACACACGGTATGGAGACACGGTACGGAGACACGGTACGGAGACACGGTATGCGGCTAACGTGTTAGCGTTCATTAAGAGAGACGCGCGGGGCAGAGTGATCCATTACTGAGCAGAGAGCAGAAATCATTTGGTGGAAGAGTAAACAGAAAAGGCTGAGAACCACGGACCTGGGGCTTCCATCCTGTCCCTCGCAGTAGCTAGGATATCATTCACAGGGTGTTTGGGGTTAAAGGTCACAGTGAGCGGAAAAGGGACGTTCAGCTGATGCTAGCGCGCGCGCACACACAGTAGTGTGAGATGAGGGGGGGAAGAGTAGCACTGGAGAATGATTGTGGGCCATTTTCTATTTTCTCAGCTGGGGGATTGTTCAGACCAAACACAGGAAGTGTACAGTCACACGGACCAGAGCAGGACGAATTGGTGGCTTTAATTCTCCCTTCTTCCCTGCATCTCCACCCAGTCAGCCTGAAACACACCGCTCTGTATGCTACATAAAGCGGTCCTGTAACAGACCACTGGGTGGTTTGAATCCCAAAAGCTGATTCTCTGATAGCTGTGGTCGTGGAGATTGTATACCACAGGTATGAGATCACATCACTTTTCGGTAGTCTGAGTCAATAACAGGTTTATAAGACCAAGTGGCATTTGGGGGGGGGGGTTGTGGTTTATTGTCAACATACCACAGCTACGTGATGTGTTGGCCTTATACCACATCCCCCTCGTGTTCACTGCTTAAGTACACTATGGTCATAAGTATGATTGGGTTTTTTTTTTTATGTACTGTTGCTCTTCTATTGAGGATGGAAGATTAGATGCTGCTAGAAGTTATGTTGAAGGAACTCCTCCCTCTGGTTTAAAAGACCAATGCCCCAGGGCCACCCAAAAACACCAACGAGGCCACCCAATCATCCGCAGCTTCGTATTGGCTCACTCCTTATATTTAAACGAACGTGCTCAGAAAAACAGGTGTTTGAGAAGTTAGACAGACCGACACGCGGGACAGACCGACACGCGGGACAGACCGACACGCGGGACAGACCGTAGTAATAAAACCAAAATGTCTGTATGTTATTGTGTTTCACAGGGTTTTCAGGAAACCGTGACAACATGGCAAGACACCGACATAAAAAGCAGGAGGCGGCAGTAGGAGAGAAAAAGAAGAAAGGAAGAGAGTTAAGAAAGAAGTACAGAGGAATAGTGTCATTTCTGGATCTGCAGCTGCTGTGGCTCAGTACCATCCAGCAGTGTCATGTCTGGATCTGCAGCCACTGTGGCTCGGTAGTGTTAGATAAACCAGATGTGGGGATGTGTAATTTGTATTGTCTTGTTAAACGAACTCATGTTTTCACAGCCCACGACTAGGCCATCAAACGTCTGAAATAGACTGACTCACACAGACTATGAATGCGCTTCTGTAAATCAGTTCACTGTGCTCCTGTAAATCTCACACACACACACACACACACACACACACACACACACACACAAACACACAATCCCAGAGAGAGAGAAAGAGAGCAAACGGGGGACAAGTGGACACACACACACACACACACACAGAGAGAGAGAGACAGACAGACACAAACACACACAGTATTATAGCATCATTTCCTGTGTGTAATGATCTGGGTCTGAACACTCTGGGAATGCTCCAACTTTATGGGTCAGCTTTGATCCAGCTAAACCTTCCCACAACAGACGCTATCAAGTCCACACACACACACACACACACACACACACACACACACACACAGTCTAATCCCTCACAAAGCAGAAACACTTCCCACCAGGTGCGAACACTGGCTACACAACCAGCTTGGCCAAAAAAAAGAGCGGTGTATATTGGTAGTCACAAAAGTGTGACCGGAAAGTGGAGGTTCACAGGGCGTTGCAAGAAATTCACACAAAACGGAAGAAGCCCACCTATTTCTGTGTGCATATTGATACGAGTGTGTGCACACCCAAGTGTGGGCGAAAGCTTGAAAGATTACACCACAACGAACCACAGACCAACTTCCACAGCCATGTAGTACCGGACACCTAGAACAGAAACACTGAAAGGTGTCAAAGATGATTCAACAGAGGCCAGACATAAACACACCAACCTTATGTCACTTGGGATAAGAGAGACTGCTAAGTGACAAATGTTGTATTTTATTTTTCACACAGATGATAACTTCAAACGGGGCCAAACCAAAGCTCCCTCTGTTAGTCTGGGTTCTCGTTTTATTGACAATGATTCAGGTTGAGGAGACAAAGAACTGTAATGGTCACTCACACGGTGTTGTCTATCATAGCAGACCGCCACATCGCGGCGGTTCCTCATGCGTTCACACTGCAGGCACACATCTAACATGGAGGCCTAGTCCTCAGTAGGCACACGCTGGGGGCCTCGCTTTGTTTTGCCCGGTAAGTCTGACTAAGAACACATTCTCAGCAACGACCTGGAAGCACTTTGGGTAAACTGCCTTGTTCGTGGACAGAACGGACGATTTTCACCTTGCCGACTATGTTCAAGCGACCTATCAGTTGCGCCCGCCACAAAAAATGAAGCCCCTCTACTCAAGTACAGGGATCTAAAGAGCCCCAATTTCACTCACAAGTAAATATTTTGATGTGCAACATGGATTTTACTGTGAAAAAATTAAGGGGTTCTGGCTTTGATATCTAAATATTTTAAATCATGATTCTACAATTCTGAACTTATCCAAACAAACTCCGCTGCTTCATCTTAAAAAAAAAACAGTCTGCTAAATACCACAGAATCCTCAATCAGGATTTCAGAGAGAGCTCCATGAAAATGAAAGGGGAAAGCTGTGGCACTTTCATACAGGCCTCTGATCATAGTTTAACCACGTCGAAGGTGTGCGAGTCGGTGATCAAACATTAAATAATCACCCACCACAGCTAGCCAACTAACCAGAGAGGGCTGGTCACAGCACGACCTGCGCCCACTCCGTGGACCAATCAGAACGGCTGTTACAGAGTCTCTGGTGACTTAACACTCTGATGATACACAGTAGAGTGATGCCTGTTTAAAGAGACTGGACACACGGCTAACGAAGAGGCCTACTGCCGGTGTGTTAGCTTTATCTTCTGATGCGCAGGGGCCGGGGGAGATGTGCAGGGGCCGGGGGAGATGTGCAGGGGCCGGGGGAGATGTGCAGGGGCCGGGGGAGATGCGCAGGGAAACACACAAACATCCTCGCAATTAAATTAGAGACGCAAATCTCATATTTGTTGATCCTTTGTTTTTCTGTTGTGTTTAAAATCTTCATGTTAGTTGATTCGTAAACTGTTTTATTATTTCTGTCTAAACCTCACCAACAACACACAGTCTCTCTCTCTCACACACACACACACACACACACACACACACACACACACACACACACACACACACACACACACACACACACACACACACACACACACACACACACACACACACACACACACACACACACACACACACACACACACACACACACACACACACACACACACACACACACACACACACACACACACACACACACACACACACACACACACGTCTAGACAAGATTCAGACACAGTTGATAAGCCCAGTCTGTGACTGCGTGTGTGTTGGAATTGGGATGGCAGCTCTCCTCCCATGTCGGCTCCGCCTCCACAAACTGATTACTCAGAATCACATCAAAGGCAGTTAGCATGCTAGCAACCCTCTGACTGAAAGACCTCAGGCAGTGCTTACTTAGCATGCAGCCCCGAGACAGCACCAGCGCAAGCGGTGAACTGAACAAATTAAACGACTTACGTGCACATTGTGAAAAGTTATGTAAAAATCACAAAAAAAAATGCCTGATTAAAATTAGTAACAGAAAATGCGTTATGACACCGTGTGACGCAGACATGCACACACACACCGTGAGGGAGTTCCTCCGGGTCAGAGTTCAAACCATTCGCAGGTCAGTTAGCGCACGCACATGCGGACAAAGAGAGGGGGTCAAACGCATGTTCTAAAACCGTTTTGACATCCGTGCTTCTCACACAGCATCTATACCAAAATCCGATCACGGAGCGTGTAACTACTTTGGTAGAGACGTGAACACGACAGAACCTACAGCAACAGGGCCACAGGCTCCGGTGACAACCCATGTGTCGGAGAAGACGACACAACGACCACATTCACACAAGCGCACACACTCCGACATCGTTTCCACTAACTGATCTTTTGACTGATCACGTCCAATCTTTGGTTTGCCCGAGAGATGAGCTGACTGATCAAAAAAAAAACGGAAAGCCAGCGTAAACCCGGCCAATCACACACGGGGCCTCAGAACATCCTGCTCCTGTGACGTGGACAGCAACAGCCCCTGACCTGGACGTTTGCGGCGTGGGAACAGCTTCCAGGGCCGACATCCCCGCCCACCTAGCGGCTAAGACAGACAGCTCTGGGTGCAGGACGAATCCCCAGAAGACATCACCACGCCAATATGCTCCGGGTCTCGCACTTCAACAACCTCAAAGAGGTTGCCTCTCAGAACCTACATGCAGCGTCACACCAGATCACATTCTTCTTTCCATTTGCTCTGACTAAACCCCCCCCCCCCCCCTTGTCAGACAGCCACGGTCTCCAGTGTGTGCCGGTGGTTGGTTAAAATCCCCCCTACTCCCCAAGAAGTTATGGGGAGGCAGCTGAACTCAGTAGGTAAGTCTTCTGTGTAACTGCGCCCTGTTGCCACCCCTGAAACATAACCCGGTGTGGGTCCCCAATGACAGCACACGGCCTAAACACCAGCCCTTCACACCGTAAGCACGCCAGGGAAAAAGTAGTGAACAGCACCAACCGACTGGCGCAGTCTGACCCGTTTCCGGGACCCCCTGCGGCTGATAAAAAGTCAAAACAACGGTTAGCATGGATTTGCATCCAATTTGTCTGCAGCGGACTCCCGCTGCATTCCACTCTTCGGGCACATTAGCATGTCAATACTGCACAGGACTCACACAGTCTAGGATTTCAGGTTAGGGCCAATACCATTAGTCACTGAGTGATAACTGAACAACCCAGGGGCTTGGGTCAGGGGACGATTACAGGCGGCTAAGCGAGCCGTACAAAAAAAAAATGCTCTAGTCAAAAGGTTTAGCATGTCAATAAGATTATATATTTTGAAACTACTAGCCTACGTCATCATTAACCTTTCCAAATAATAACGTTATGGCGGACTGCTATCCAACTCAGTGGAACAATTCTAATAAGGTTATAAAAAATAATCAGCATGTAATAACAACATGTGGACAGGAGTGGAGCGAACAACAGTCCCATACCACTTCCTCTAGCAATCCTTATTTCGTAGTAGAGGCTGCGCTCCAACGCCCCTGATCTTTGCGCAACATCCGTTAAGTTCCCTCTTGCCTGTTCAAAGCCCACCGACATAGTTGGCTGGCTGGGACAGGCCAGGCCAGATAGAGCATCGCCACATACCAACCCGTTTTGTGTGGAACACAAAATCCACGCAGATAAATGATTTACCAATACAGTTTGAACGTGTAGTGATGCAATAGTAGGAATATCATCCGGTAAATAAAATACCAGTGCGTTAAGGGGGGAAAAATACACGAAATCGGAATGAGATGGACAAAGAAGTATGGAGTGGGACTGGGTGAAAGTTAGCTATAGTAGCTAGCCACCCGGTTAGCAATGCCTGGTATGCTATTATTTCTAGTGTGTATTTTTTTTTTATACAAATAAGGCATTGTATTTATTATTAATGTGTTGATTGAACACAGTAACACCATTGACTGGTATAATATAAAATGCTCAATTAAATTGCCAGCAACACGACTCATCCCATCAGACGCTGTCCTGTTAGCTTGCCCACTCTGGCTGTTGACAAAGATTTCAAGTCTTCAATTGATCGATCTGACCATTTAAACTATCAATATTCAAACATGCAGCTAGTAGGATGTAATATGATCTTGACAGGGAAGTTTGGCCAGCTAGCTCTAGCTAATGAGTGGATCGATCGCCACACTCCCGTAGCTAGTCGGTACGAGCCAAGTGGTACGCATAGCACGCCTAAACTAGAAGTAGATATATTAATGTTTAACTGTCGACCATAATAAAATACTGCAGTGAAAAGCCCCTGGGCTGAAGGAAAAGGCTCACTTCTGAGAGGGGGAACAATCCTGCCCTAGGCCGCGTTACAAGCCTTGAGATTGGAATGAGGGGATTGCACGAGATGTGTAGGGCTGGATAGTTAGCCTAGCAGGGAGCGTTCACACGGGAAAGGGAAGCATCATCGAGGAACAAAAAATTAGCGCAGACCAAGCCGCTCTATCTACTGTTAACCCATCACTTACTAACGCCACGATTACATTGTGTGAAAACCAACAAGTCGACACATCGCCCATTTGCGGGTAAGAACTGAGTAAACATGGGTTAGACCAGTTTTACTGTGCTGGCGTGGAGTGGGGTGACGATGTATGGCTGGCGGCTCTCACCATAAAGTCACTGCCGAAGTTATCCTCTCCTTTCTGGTCGCCCTCTCGCATAACACATACCCCCTGGATGAACTTTCTCAATATATTCGCCTGGTCCATCCTCTCAGCCCCTCTGTCCGGTTGTTTTCCGGCGTTCCCACGGTATATAAAAGGAATCCAAAGTGGGGGAAACGGTGAAAAATAAATAAATAGTTTAGGTTACGAATCCTCGCAGAGAATCATTTCAACACCGCCTACCGCCCCATGTTCTTTTTGTATTATCTTCAAGACAATATTAATCCACACGAAAGGCGCGATTCCTCAATTGCTGCTTATAAGTATATGACACGAATTATGACTATACACTGACTGTCGTTACTTAAATATATAAACGTGTACACCGGTTCGCTAACACACTCAATGCTGCCACATTAACTACTAAAGTCAGAAACCACTAAACCTGCATCACCGCCGCTCAAAAGCAGCTTGGAAATGTTACCGCCCATTTCACAATATGGACTACTGCGATTGAACTGTAGCTTCCAGGAATTAGTTCGTGATTGGTTAAAATGTTGCGTCAATCCAACAATCGAATGATTTAAGTTGCCCCAGAGCACATCAATCACTGAGTCTCTTCTCGCTCTCATTGGTCACAGGCCCTTACGGTGTTATGGATTGTTACAATTGATTGGCACATCGAGTGCTGCCCTATATTGTGTAATGATTACAAAGAGAAAGACAATGTTTCATGCGGTTGAAAGTAGGCTATACTGCCTTATAATATCCGTGAACTGTGCGGAACACGGACCTTTTTGTTCCTCAACCATCTCTGATCTCTTGCTGTTATCTCAGTACACACGCTCGAATTATTGCCCTGTAGAGGTGATCAGACTCAGTGTATACCTTCCCAGAAACTCTAATTCTGTCACCTTCGCGTCTATTAAAAATAATAAGAATTGTGATTGAGATTTCTTGCTGTATCAAGGGGACAACGACAAATAAAAATAAAACAATTAGGCCTTCCCATAGAATAGCCTACCAGCTTCCAGTTCTTCTACTCTACCCCTACTGGGCTCTGTGCAGAAATATTGCCCCACTCTCTTTTGGGGATAGGCAGGGGGTCATTTAAAACAAAGAGAGGGAGTTCAAAGGAGGATGTCATCACACGCTCTTGAATGACGAATCCACCCTGGCCTCAGCCACGCTTGGTTCTCTAGTTCCTGTTTGTTTACAGATCTCCTCAACAAGCCACTTCAAAGCCACCCTCCTCCTCGCCAAGTCACTTTCATGTAACGGGCGGACAGATCTCACTGGGAGACCATTGTAAAGGATAGATCCCACTGGGATAGATCCCAATGGGAGACCGTTGTAACGGATAGATCCCACTGGAAGACCGTTGTAACGGACATATCCCATTGTAACGGTGAGAGTATAAATAACTTCTCCAACTTTCTTTACTTTATTTGACCGCATGTCTGGCAGAAGGTTTTGGGTCCTGTGTGGCTCAAGTTTGGCCAATTCATTCGTTGACTGTGGTTTCATTATTTTTCCAGTCTGCCTATTTTCCGGTATGTCCCGTATCTGCTTTACCGACTCGAAATTAGCGCTTGCTCTGATCTGTGTTATTGTCTGTGTTTGTTGGTGCTTTTACTGTACATGTCACTTCTAAATATTGTTTTTCATATTGCTGTAATGTCTTTGTGCTCATCAGAACTATCATCATCTAAATCAGCGGTGTCCGAGCTGTGGGCTGTCGTCAAGGCCGCGGTTCTACAGTGCAGCCATGTTTACACACATATGTACCTCGTTGCTATTTTGGGAATTCCAGCTGTAGAGGTTCCAATGCTTTTATTTGTGACCATCTTAACCGATCCACTTTCACTCTGTCTCGTAAGATACTAACGCCCTTCACCGATGATGGACAAGTCGAGTGAAAACATTCGGGAACCACCATTCTTAATTAAAAACAGCACGCCATTGGATTTTTTTGTGAGTGTCCACTCACAGTTACAGTTCTTATATTACTTGTCTGGTGTCTATTTTGGAGCCGTTTGATAAGATGACAAAAACCCCCACCTATGAAGGACAGTGGTGCAATTCATCGCTGGACTCGACTGCTGCTAAAACTCAGAGGACTGATCTTCCCACATTTGTTCACTTCCCTGTGAACTGGGATGCATTGTGTTTGCATAAATACCCTTTTGTTTGTATTTGTATATTTGATATACTAACCGGACATTCAGCAGCATATAATCTCCCAGGAAGAGAAGCCCAACCAGTGTTTGCCACACACAGGAATCACGGTGGATTTGTAGTCTGAATTGAATCATCACCAGACTAGAGAGATAAATAGAGGCTTATTCATTATTAATTCCCCTCAGTAGCAGCTCTCCTTGACATCCAAGAAACACTCAAGTAGCACCATGGTCAAAGCTGCCTCTAAAAGGAGCCAGCCCTCTTATTTCTCCTCAGGCTCCAATAATGACAACAAAACCCCTATTCAGGATAGTCTGCAGGGCAACAGAAGAGACCAAGCTGTATAGAAGCCAGCTATCCTGCCGTAGAGACACGTAGGGGCTGGGTTGTGAAATGCTCTGGTCTCCTCCTGTGCAGCAAGGGGCTATTCAAATTCAGAGAACAGGCTAGAAATGTCTAGTTTTTTTTGTTTTTATGAAATAGGCCTGAGCTGATTCCACTTTTCCTTCTTCTACTCGTCCATCTCATTCTCTATGGGAAAGGTAAAGGGGATGTTTCTCAGTCTGCATCTAAGGTCCTACGGAAATGTGTCTCTGCATTTTACCCAACCCCTCTGAAAAAGAAAAGCAGCTGCGTCAATCAGGAGCGCCCGGGGAGCAATTAGGGTAAACTGCCTCGTTCAGAGACAGAACGGTGGATTTTATAGGCCAGGGGATAAACCATTGTCGACCGTTGTGCTTCTGCAGCAATTAGGTTAAGCCCCTTGTTCAAGGGCGGCACGACAGATATCTCACCTCGTTGGGGGATTCAAACTAGCAACTGTTCGATCAGTAGCCCAAAGCTTGACATGCTATGGTGCCCCTGTGTATTATCCACTGTGTGGGCCATGTTAAGTTGACAGGCTCCACAAGCCAGATGAAGGACATTATCTGGCTGCAGCAATGCTATTACTGAAACTCTGAGCATGTACTGAGATCCCTGACATGTGGCTGTTTACCCCAGTGGTCCCCTACAGGTGTCCCAGCTGTGGGACTATTTTCAGCTGGCGTGAACCTGATTCAAATTAAGATATGACACCTGTGCACATAGAGACCTATGGCCTTTCTCCCGATGCCGTCCGAGTGATTTCCCAGTCTGGCCGTCTGTTCTATTCCACAGTGTTACTTGGGAATGAGATTCTGGAATCTGTAATTCCAGTGAGAGTCGCTGAAACAGCAGATCCCGTGGCTGAATTATAACAGGACAGGTGTCAGCTGACAGTACATTTGCACATTCTCTGACACCACGGCTGTGCAGTCGGTTTAAAATGCCCGCGCTGTCTCCCAGAAAATTATGGCTGATTGGCTGTACAAAGGCAGAGCTTAGAGAGGATGACAGTGATGCAAATCCATCTCTCAACAGGAATGCCGGCAGCCTAAATCTCAGAGGCCACAGAACATCGCCTCAGGTTTGATTCTGAGTTGGAGGAAGACAGTGGATGCAAAATGCCTGGATGTCAGAGAGCTGTGTGTAGATCACAGGGGGTTAAGAGTGTGATCGAGCATCCGAGCCCAGGACTGTGGACATGACACCAGGTCTGTCCATCCGCATGTCATTGTGTCTGTATGTGGGTCTGCCTGCATTTTTGACAGCTGGTATCTGATGTGTCGCTGACTGGAGGCAGAAGACGGAAATAAGGCGCTTCTCTGAATTGAGTCGTGAAATAGTGAAACAAAACATAATTCAATAATGAGCAACAAATGCCCAGTTGTGTGAGAATGGTACAGTGTCTCTATTTCAAGGAGAAGAGATGTGTGAGAGAGAGAACGCAGGAAAGAGGATACAAATGAATAGGTATATAAAGAGCAAACCCAATTGAAAACAGGAAGAGATATGAGAAAGAGAGAAGAGAGAAAGAGAATATCAGTCCACAAAATAACAAGCATACCAAGCAGCTATCGGATTGATGCAGGGCACCTGCTAAACCAGGATCTACCGTCCTGGATGTCTTCCCTCCAGCCCCAGTTGTGACTAACTTCATTTGGCTTTTTATTCAGCAAATGATTAGAATCCATGCTAAATTAGGTTAAGAGGGAAAACCTGCAGGATGGTAGCTCTCCAGGACGAGGATTAATATATTTGTATACTGCAGTGCCTCACAGTAATGTAATTGAATGATTGTTTCTTTCTGTTGTGTCTGGTGATTTTCTTTTGTATTTCAACACTCTGAATTTGAAACAATGCAGTGACTTCAGGGATCATTTAGAAGTTCCAGAATGTTCTGCCATTCCATTTTAGGGTGCCCAATTTATTTTTGGTAAAGTAATATAATATACAATAAAGATGTCATGTTTATCATCACCACATGCTGGGTATCTTTACCGTGGATGATCTGCCAGGCCTGTACTCCAGCCATGTTCAGTTCCATTTTTTTGGGGGGCCTTTTTGCCTAAAGTACAAATATATTTGGTTGCCTGGTGTTATGGTGTCTGGGTATCCTGGTGTTATGGTGCCCTGGTTTCTTGGTGCTCTGGTATCCTGGTGCCCTTGTATCCTGGTGTCCTGGTGCCTTGGTATCCTGTTGTTATGGTCCCCTGGTGTCTTGATGCCCTGGCGTCCTGGTGCCCTGGTTTCTTGGTATCCTGGTGTTATACTTTCCTAGTACCCTGGTGTTATGGTGCCCTGGTGTCTTGGTATCTTGGTGTTATGGTTTCCTGGTACCCTGGTGTTATGGTGTCTTGGTACCCTGGTGTTATGGTGTCTTGGTACCCTGGTGTTATGGTGTCTTGGTACCCTGGTGTTATGATGTCTTGGTACCCTGGTGTTATGGTGTCTTGGTGCCCTGGTGTTATGGTGTCCTGTTTCCTGGGTTTTATTTATGTCTTGGTACCCTGGTGTTATGGTATTATGGTGTCTTGGTACCCTGGTGTTATGATGTCTTGGTACCCTGGTGTTATGGTGTCCTGTTGCCTGGGTGTTATGATGTCTTGGTACCCTGGTTTTATGGTGTCTTGGTACCCTGGTGTTATGGTGTCCTGGTGTCTTGGTACCCTGGTGTTATGGTGTCCTGGTGTCTTGGTACCCTGGTGTTATGGTGTCTTGGTACCCGGGTGTTATGATGTCTTGGTACCCTGGTGTTATGATATCTTGGTACCCTGGTGTTATGGTGTCTTGGTACCCTGGTGTTATGGTGTCTTGGTACCCGGGTGTTATGATGTCTTGGTACCCTGGTGTTATGATGTCTTGGTACCCTGGTGTTATGATGTCTTGGTACCCTGGTGTTATGGTGTCTTGGTACCCTGGTGTTATGGTGTCTTGGTACCCTGGTGTTATGGTACCCTGGTGTTATGATGTCTTGGTACCCTGGTGTTATGGTGTCCTGGTGTCTTGGTACCCTGGTGTTATGGTGTCCTGTTGCCCTGGTGTTATGGTGTCTTGTTGCCCGGGTGTTATGGTGTCCTGTTGACCTGGTGTTATGGTGTCTTGTTGCCCGGGTGTTATGGTGTCCTGGTGTTATGGTGTCCTGTTGCCCGGGTGTTATGGTGTCCTGGTGTCTTGGTATCATGGTGTCCCAGTGTCTTGGTGGGTAATCATCAGAGAGATAATGTCAGTATGACTGATGTTAATGCAATGCGTCAATGTGAGATCAGGTGTCTTCACCGCCATAGTCTGAAGGGCAGCATGATTCTAATGTAATTATCAACAATCAGGGGTTTGTGGGTGTGTGTGTGGGTGTGTGTGTGGGTGTGTGTGTGTGCACATGGGCTCAAGGTCTTTCTCATTCGCTCTCTTTGCCCTCTCCTCTCTCCCTCTCCTCATCCCTCTCTCCTCTCTCTGCTCTCTCTCTGGTGTAAAAGCAGGAATGTGGCCGTCAGGGAACACAGATTGAAGCAGCGGAGTGCTGGTGGAATGTGCTCTGACAAGCCTTAACAAGGACAAGTGGAGGGAGGCTTTTCAACAGACACACACATCTAATTCATCTAAATGGGGAAATCAAAATTCATTGCCTTTAAAAAATCTTAATTTTACTAATCCAAGCCCTAACCCTGACCTAACCTTAACTCAAAACCTACCCTCTGATCCTAACCCTAACCTTTATCTCATCTTAACCCTAAACCTACTCGCTAACCTGTTCACACACGGACATAAACACTCAAAAAGATGTATACACACACACACACACACATAGGCATTGGCCAAAATCTCATGTTGGCCTTCAGACGTGTTTGTTAAAAGCTCAGGCTTTTACATGGGCGCGCAACGCAGTTGTTTTTTTTTCACACAAGCTTTCCCAACACACCACCTCGTCAGAGCAGCTCCAAGCTGTGGAGGGAGGTGCAGCGCCACAGAAGGAGAATACATGTGCCCGCAGGCTGTATGAAACAATACAAAGGTGTGTTTCACAACACAGGTCTTTTCAAGGCCAAGGGCCTGCCTATCTTTACAGCTCTCCGGCTGCGTCGGGTACAGTACTCCACAAATGAACACGTCTGCATTGTTCAAATTATTTTAACTTTATTGATACCCTTCACGTTAACAAGCCGTGGAGTAGATTGAGATTTAAGGGCATAAATGTGATTCGTCACTCAGTCAACATTTTGACAGAACCAGTGTTTTTTGTGTTGTCTCACCTGTAAAAGAGGTTGAGCAATGCAGGGTTTCCTTTAGGATTGTCCTGCATTTGGCTCTTTCCATTTTGCCCTCAATCCTGACAAGCTTCTCGGTACCTTTCGATGAAAAGCATCCCCACAACACGATGCTGCCTGTGACAGATGACTAACAGGTTGTTGAACCAATGAGAACTCACAGGGGGCTACACCTTTATGTTGCAAATAAAAAAAGGCATTCAATGCGTCAGTGTTTACAAAGGTTTATGTGTAGCCTCAAAAATAATCGTAGTCTCGTAAGCTCACATTCTCTGTGCAGAGAAATGTGACGAGAGTTTACAGGCTTTGGTTTGTAGAAAGCGGTCCAGTAAAATGCTATATACAGTATCTCACAAAAAGTGAGTACACCCCTCACAGTTTTTGCAAATATTGGATTATATCTTTTCACGTGACAACACTGATGAAATGACACTTTGCTACAATGTAAAGTAGTGAGTGTACAGCTTGTATAACAATGTACATTTGCTGTCCCCTCAAAATAATTCAACACAAAGCCATTAATGTCTAAACCGCTGGCAACAAAAGTGAGTACACCCCTAAATGAAAATGTCCAAATTGGGCCCAATTAGCCATTTTCCCTCTCCGGTGTCGTGTGACTTAGTGTTACAAGGTCTTAGGTGTGAATGGGGAGCAGGTGTGTTAAATTTGGTGTTATCGCTCTCACACCGGTCACTGGAAGTTCAACATGGCAACATGCACGTGCTCCGCGTCATATCCAGAGGTTGTCTTTGGGAAATAGACATATGAGGGCTGCCAGCATTGCTGCAGAGGTTGAAGGGGTGTGGGGTCAGCCTGTCAGTGCTCAGACCATACGCCACACACTGCTTCAAATTGGTCTGCATGGCTGTCGTCCCAGAAGGACGTTTCTTCTAAAGATGATGCACAAGAAAGCCCCCAAACAATTTGCTGAAGACAAACAGACCAAGGACATGGATTACTGGAACCATGTTCTGATGAGACCAAGATAAACGTATTTGGTTCTGATGGAGTCAAGCGTGTGTGGCGTCAACTAGGTGAGGAGTTCAAAGACAAGTGTCTTGCCTACAGTCAAGCATGGTGGTGGGAATGTCATGGTCTGGGGCTGCATGAGTGCTGCCGGCACTGGGGAGCTACAGTTCATTGAGGGAACCATGAATGCCAACATGTACTGTGACCTACTGAGGCAGAGCATGATCCCCTCCCTTTGGAGACTGGGACGCAGGGCAGTATTCCAACATGATAACGACCCCAAACACACCTCCAAGATGACCACTGCTGAGAGTGAAGGTGATGGACTGGCCAAGCATGTCTCCAGATCTAAACCTTATTGAGCATCTGTGGGGCATCCTCAAATGGAAGGTGGAGGAGCGCAAGGTCTGTAACATCCACCAGCTCTGTGATGTCGTCATGGAGGAGTGGAAGAGGACTCCAGTGGGAACCTGTGAAACTCTGGTGAACTCCATGCCCAAGAGGGTTAAGGCAGTGCTGGAAAATGATTGTAGCCACACAAAATATTGACAATTTGGTCCCAATTTTGACATTTTCTCTTAGGGGTGTACTCACTTTTGTTGCCAGCGGTTTAGACATGAATGGCTGTGTGTTGAGTTATTTTGAGGGGACAGCAAATGTACACTATTATACACTCTGTACACTCACTACTTTACATTGAAGCAAAGTGTCATTTCTTCAGTTTTGTCACATGAAAAGATATAATCAAATATTTGCCAAAATGTGAGGGGTGTACACACTTCTGTGAGATACTGTACATACCACGGCTTGATATAGAGGATATCACCAATAAGAATAAAAGGAATATGGACCTCATTGTTGCTGTACATCCAATGTGTCCGCCCAGAGCAAGGGTTTCAGTTTAGCCTGGGGTGGTCTAGCTGTTAAGGGCCGCCGCTTCCAGCACACACATGTAAGCGAGTCGCTGTGGTTTCTTCTCCAGCCCACACCGTTCTTGTAGGAATCTCTGAAACACAGGTAAAATCGAGTTGAGTCTAGAGATTATTAATAACAAATATTTTACAGAATATGAAAAGCGGGCCTCACTCCTTTATGACCCAAAAGGGACAGTTAGACAAAATACTGGAACACTCCAGAAATCCTCCTCGTTCTCTTGGCACCCAAATGCCTTGATGAGGGGCCCCCGCAACGGAATAACTTCATGTTCATATGAAACACACTGACTGGCATTCACCCACACATAGACCAGAACCAGCGGGGTGAAGGCAGGGTGTGCGTGTGGGCAGCGCTAAGGGAGGGGTGCTGTGGCTGATGTTCGTGTGTGCAAGGGTGTGTGTGCTGTGACACCCTTTGCGTCACTCTCCGTTTGCCAGCCTCAGACTCCAGACTGCCTGTCTCTGTCCCAAATCATATGTCTGTTTCACCACATAGGCCCAGTGCGCGCACACACACCCCCAGGCCTTCTTTGCCCTGACAGTCTGCCCCACTCCACTAAAAGGCACATGGAGGCGGTTGGACCCTCTGTCAGATTTAGAACTTCCACATAATTGCTGTCCCGGCCTTTGTGTCAGAACTGTGAGACTGTGTGTGTGTGTGTGTGTGTGCGTGTGTGTGTGTACAGTTTTTACTATCCTATTGTGGACTAAAAATCCCAGTGAGGATTATCCTGACTGGGAAAATAGGACCTTGTGTAGACATTTTGCCAGGCGCCATGACTAAAAAAAGGCTATGTTCCTGTCAGGGGTTAGAGGTTATGTTTTGGGTCAAAGTTTTAAGGGGGTTAGTCATTGGTAAGGGGTTAAGTTTAGCAGTTGGGAAAATAGAACTTATTATGGGAATAATGTCTGGGGCCCCCACAGGGACAATAGTAAAATGTAAAATGTGTGCGACTGTGCGTTAAAGGAGAGTGTATATTGCGATTTCTTTAGCCTCTTTACAAGATCCTGACAAGCTACGGGGGGTGGAGCCTGACACGACCTGAACTCCTGCTCTCACTGCACGAAACTCAAAAGCCATCTAACAGTAGTAGAACTGCAAACCCAAATAATAATATATAAGATGAACCCTCCACACCTCACCATGACCATCTGCATAAACCGCAACAGCGGTTCCTCACGTAAAAATACTGAATTAGTGTGTGTGTGGCAAGCTTTGCAGAGTTATTCATTAGTTCCACACTTTTACCAGTTATTCGGCAGCCATCCTACAAAAACGCCCGGGGTTTTATGTGCGTGTGAGTCGAGGTGACGATGGAATGCACAGCATGTGTCTGAAACGCCGTACTAATCCCTAAAAAGTGCTCCAAGTTGACCAGAGAACACATGGGGCTCGGTTAAAAGAGGACCCAGTAAATGGGAAAGGAGTGCAGATTCAGACACAGCACTATCTGTTTAACATTTAAGGCGTTTAGCTCTTGTCCATGGGACTGCTGTGGAGTACTCACACCACAGGCTCTCCAGTCTTCAGGAAGCACTGTCTGGTTGGCTGCTGCAGGGTTTTGTGTGTGTGTGTGTCTGGTCAGTGGGAGCAGGATTCTCACTGTATAAATGGTGTTAGGCTGTGAATCACAGACCACATCTGTGGCGCGTTGGTCTCACTGGCGCAGAGACAACGTCGTTCTCCTTCAGCTAACTGGGTTTGGATCCTAATGCACTTCTATGAACTTTGGTCTGGATCAAATATCATCGCTATGAAAACGAGGCCAGACCAAATACCATCTCTATGAACAATAGCCTAGTTGAAATACCGTTTCTATGAACACCGATGACTGTACCTCCAACAAAGCATCTATCAAACTACTAAAGTATGCAGTTGAAAATCATTTGGTTCAATCTCATCAAAACATTCATGACCCCATATGCCATAGACAGGTCATCTAGAGGTCGGCCGTATGGTGGCCTTGTGAAGTCATAATAACCTGGAACTTAGCACAGACAAATTATCGGAGGGGACAGTTGCCTTCAGAAAATGCCTGCTGTCCAATCAGGATCTGCCGTCCAATCAGGTCCTGCATAACTCCCTGCAAGGAAGTGTGCAGAGAAGATAATTGCTAACCCCTCCCACCTGGGTGACCCACTGTTCCAAAGGAAGGAAATGGTGCAAGGGTCAGTACAGGTCAGTCATGACCAAAAAATCTCTACAGTTTCTCTCACCTGTGATACTGAGTGAACAGTCAACTGTCCCATACTAAGAGTATTCCAAGTATGTTCACTAAATTAAGCAACCACTAAACTGTACTCCAAATGGCTGCATTGTACGTCACTTAAAACATATTCATCTTACTGCATCTAGATGTGTGTACTGTGGTGATATATATTGATGACAAGCAACTAGCAATGTCTTCCGTATATTGTTCCTCTGAAACATTCCCAACCCACGGAGTAGCGATTCACAGCCAAATCAAAATTAATTCACCCCGACCTCGACTCACAAAACTTGGCCTAGCGATACTGAACATTCTGGAAACTCAGTGAAAACAGTCATATTTACACCAGCTTAACAGCAGAATGAGCCAAATCGAAGTACTGATCACAGGCAAGAATGGGTGAACTATCACAAACAAATGTTTCCAGGATGGCAACCGTGCGCATGGGATATTGCACTGAATCAAATTGGATAATGCGTCATCATGCGATTCATTTCGATGGTAGTTCACTGTTTTACTGATTAGTACCGAAATTAATGTGTTTAATAGTGATCGTTACCAGCACGGAAATACGATAAGATCCCACAGTACTGTTCAGAAAGGTGTCTATTAACCCCGTGTGACACGATTGCCACAATGTATTTCTCCGGCCGAATTTGCACGACGTATATGTCCTAAACTGACAATGTCAAAACCCACATCATTCTTCGACTGAGCCCCATGATGTAAGTCATCTGTCAGCAATGTGTTGTGTATCAATGATTACTAGTCACACTAGTTCAAACAATGTTGGAATATATCCATAGCCTATGAGACTCAAACTTTTCTGTGCCATGTGGATTAAAGAGTTGTAGAAAACGATTATTGTTTATAAAAAAAAACTGCATGATATTCATAATCTGTGCTACTAGTAGTACTTGATTTTCTTCATTTTGATGTTGGCGTATTCTTGACTCTCAGATGGTTATACTGAAGAGGGAATTGTGGATATTGCAAGACGCTGAGGCAAGTCCTAATAATCTGAGTAATTTCACACGTCTAAATTAAGAAACGGAAAAAGAACACTGAATGCGGTGCCGCAATAACTGCTTTGATATTTCACAACTAGGCTTCTGTTGTAGACCTGTGGTGAACTGAGTGGAGGATTCTATGAGATTTATTTGTACAACAGCGACATCTTGTGGCATCAACTAATTTAACTTTTCATGGCAGCTCGCACTTGAGACTTTGCTGTGACGAGACTTCTTGTTTTCAGTTAGTGTTATTGGTAATAAACCAAATAATATACAAGGTCAATGACGCCAAAGAAATCATAGTATTCGGCGTTGCAGAATATTCCTATATTACGTAACATAGGTAAACGACACCATTCTTTCAGTTTGCTAAAAAGCCTTCAGTGTTTTTGTATGTATTCCCATATGTTTCATTATGTCTGGCCATAATCAGGTGACTCTGGGGAAGACAGCGAGGGCGGTGAGAGATTCCTATCCGCCGGAGTGATCACATCTCAGGCCTATCGGAACGGGAGTTTCCACTCTCTGACCCGAGAGGGAGGGCTCTATACAGGACGCAATAGTCTAACTCAGCAGTGCATATTGTTCGAATAAGGAATATCTTTCTGGAGCTGCCGGCAAGGGATTTATTTTCCGCATTCTGCTTAGACTGCTTTCCATGCGTAGTACCACCGCGTCAAAGGCTACCTGACAGTCATCGTTTTTTTTTTACAGCTATCACATGATGTTAGACAAGTTCAAGTCGTGACTTCAAGCTTAAGGAATGGCGTTTTCCGCATATTGTGAATCGAGTTAGGACTTCTTCATAACTTTTCTATGCCCAAACAATAGTCACGGGTGTAGGGAAGCGGTGCCACAAGTCAAGCTTCACACATGCTTCATCTAAGAGCAACTTTCGATTTGCAGCAGGATGTGGTCTCGAGGGTTTTCAAGAAAGAGGCGACGGTGGGAACAATCAAAGGTAAGAGCTGTGTGCTCGACACACCACACATTCCGACCCCCGAGAGCGCTAAACCTTCACGCTCTAGGTGAAAATGTGTGATAAATACCACCGTGTCATTGACAACGCTAGATGACATGTCTCCACTGGTTGCATAATATCGATACGTTTTCCCTTCCGCAGAATTCTCAGGGACAGTTGACACTCGGATCATCAACATTGAAAGGGATGGAGCAGTCCTCTACTCGTGGAAAGTAAGTAGACATTGGGCAAGCGACATCACTGACACTACAGAAAGAAATTATGGGCACTGGGAAACAAAAAATCCTAGCGGTTTTAACTCACGTGTCAACCGTAACGCTCCAGAAGTTGCAGCAGAGCCTATTGGGTACGTGACGAGAACATAATTTTCTAGAATCTTTCAGTGTTCTTAAGAATCGGGCCAGAAGTAGGCCTGGTCAGCGCTTGACTTGGGATTAAATCGAACATTGGGAACTGACAAATCGCACATTTGACTATGTTCAACAAAATGTATGAATTAATCAGGCTTATTCCATTAAATTATCCAATCCCAGACGCCCCAGACGGCTCGTTTGCCTAAAAGGAACCGTAACGTCACAGTCATAATGGAAGAAATCACTGTTTCCCTTTCTCATCTCTCAGGGAACCACTGGGACCACCAGGATCGGGAAATACGAACCCAATACTAAACAGAATAAGGTACAGCTTATTCTATATGAGAGCGCGGCATAAGAGAGAGAAATGAGTTGCCCTGATGTGCTTTTGTTGCCTGCTTATTCCAATGATGTATGGGGTTACCAACACGTTAAATATTAAGTATAATTTATAATAACGCTATTAAGACCTCAAACTGTTTCTAGCGAAAACGATAGACAAGCCCAACAAACTAGAATTTGCCCAACCACCAATGTGAAGCACCCGTTTGGCTTGAGACGGAGCAGGTGCCCAGTTGCCAGGAAAGCACACCTTAGTTAACCACGGGAGAAAACCTGTCAAAACCTTAGCGTCAAACCCGCTAGCTGAGCCTCGTCATTCACGACACGCCGACAGCAGCGACAACAACAATGAAACGGCAAACTGAAATACAAACTTGTATGCCACACTTGCAAGCAAAATTGCTTAGAAATGCACAGGAGCTTCTAGCCGAGGCCACTTTTTCTGTACAACGGAGTTCGGCTGACTGATGGCCAGCTGCTTCGCTAAACGTAATCAGCCGGTGTGTGCCTTAAACACGTCGCCCCTGTCTTCACAGCTCCTCTATACATTTGACAGCGAGGTGTTTGTCAGCAGCTGTTCCCTGAATAAGGAGGAGTCCCTTCTGGGTAAGGATCTGTTCGAAGGCATATGACATGAAATGCACAAAGGCACATTCCACGTCCTCTTGATTTCCTTGTGGTAGAATAGCTCTAGAATCCATGGTATTCTAATTCCGCGCCGCATGACTTCTACAAAGACACACACACACACACAAAGACAAGGACCTTCACTAAAGAGACGGAATGTCTACCGCTTATGTATCAATGGTAGAGAGGTACTCATGTAGGATCTTGATTTCAGCCAGTTTCACACCCTAGGAAAATTGTAGTTCTGATTGGTATTACACTGTAATTGATGGTCATTACACTGTAATTGATGGTCATTTAAGGGCTAGTCAAGTATGAAGTGATTCTAACCCCTTGAATAAACTACAAGTTTGCATTCGTTGCATGAACATAATGATCAAATTCAGATGTGGCGTCTTGTGTGACATTTTTTCCTGGATAGATCCTTACTTGAATCTCCAGCCCAGGAGCAAAGCGTGGTCTCTCCACGTGGTATTTGGGCAGTACCAGCGTGGAAAACATGTCATATGACTTGGCCAAGAGCCACGGGTGCTTGTGTTTAACAGACGTGTCTTTTTATTTGCTCCTCTTCAGCTGTAAGTCTCAAACAGAGGACGAGGGTGGAGGAGGGCCTCAAACCAGGTAACCCCGCCCACCCTCACTACACCTGGATACTTTGGCATTGCTGTAGTCTGTAAATTGAAATGTGTGTGGTTGTAAAGAGGGATGCAGTTACCCCACCAGTATTTTGTTTCACTCCGGCTTTCACATTCGGACAGAAAGACAGGCTGGAAGATCAACCAACGTCCTGCGTAATTTAATAACTTACCGAGTTTAATATAAATATTCTGAGCTTTCAGGGGGTTATTGGGAATGTACACACATGTTCTACATGTTTTTAGTGCACACTTCTGTTTCAGCTGTACCCTGCAGGTAGAGTGTACATCAGTTTCAAGTGTGCACTATGGGATTTAAGTGTACATTATTGTTAACCACTAGCTATGTAGGTCTCCTGAATGTATAGGAATAACTGGAGTCATGACAGGGGGAAGGCAGTACGGAGACTGAAGAAATAGTTAACCCCAAAAAAGAAACATATAAAATGCACAAACTTTTTTTTGACACTTTTGAAAGATGCTAATTTCTGTACCAAACATAAATGAAAACAATGCCAGGAAAATTAAACCAAAGATTGGCAATATGTAAAAGTGAACCCTGACCGGTTATTTTATAAAGGTAAACGCCAACACCATTTTATTCTTCTCCTAGTTTCAAAATGTCTGACCCTCCTCATTGAGATCCACCCTATAAACAACACCAAGGTCCTGAAAGCCGTTGACTGCAGGGTCAGAGTTCAGGTAGAGAAAACTGGAATGGGTTCCTTCTATTAAAATATGGGTTCTTCTTGGCTGATAGTTCTGCAGATGGATATAACAATGTCGAAGCGTATTACATTTCAAATAACGAGCTGTTGTTTTTCCACATAGTTCATATATCCAGAGGAAGAGAGGAACTCCATGATGGAGAGCCACCTGCTGCTTGTAACAGAAGATGGTTGTGAGTAGTCCTACATGAGAAGTCAAGTCAGTTCTCTGAGGACGAAGAAAAAAACGTCTTTTTGCCGGACCGCATCAGCGGAGCCGGCTAAGAAGAGCCAGTGTCTCTAGTTAACAATCTTGTCTGTACTTTTTATGTTTAATGTCCGTTCCAGTGTTATTCTCGTCTGTTCTTTTTCACAGACCAGATTGTTAACTATAGTGCCTTATACATTTCAATTATGGCTTTTATTGTGATAAAGAATATCTGAGTGCTGCCTGCATAATCTTGCTGCTAAAATAATGCTAATGAAGCCTTGAATGGCCATCACTAGTTATCGTCACCTATATTGATAGATACTGTATCTATGTCATTCACAAATGGCTAATTAGCTGTTAAAACGGCTAGTGGCAAAAGAGGATTTGTTCAGGATAGACAAAAACCTCGCTGGCAACAACCTTCAGTAATTACGTTATGGGAACCCTAAAATGAAATCATTTACTATATTGCGACTATTTCTGGTGGATTATGTCTCAGGATTGGCTACACAATTCTCTCATCTTTTTACTTGACGAAAAAGTCAGTTATCGTCACCTATATTGATACAGTAGTTATTGTATCAATGTCATTCACGAATGGCTAATAAACTTTTAAACAGCTAGTGGCAAAAGCCATAGATGCCATTTGTGTAAACTTAATAAGGTAAACTTAATAAGAAACATTACTCAGTTTAACACAATATAATGGCCTCTAGCGACATATTACTTGCTGATAAGCTTTTAAAACGGCCAGGGTCAAAGGTCATACAGTTCATAGACGCCTTTTTGCAGTGGAGGTAAACTTCATAAGCAACGTTAGTCAGTTTAACACAATCCTCAATGGAGTCTAGCGACTGCTGAAATGTGTAATGCCATGGCGTAGTGGTTAAAGATAGTGGCTCTCATGTGGAAGACCTATTTGAATCTATTGAGAGCAATGACATTTATTAATTATTTCTGGTAGATTCCACGATTCTCTCGTCTTTTCACTTGATGAAAAGGTTAGTTATCGTCGCCTTTATTGATAGTTATTGTATAAATGTCATTCACGAATGAAAGAAAAAAGTACTTTGTTTTGCCATGAAAGAAAAAATATGTGCTTATGCTATGAAATGAAATAGCTTTGGCAGACTCGCTAGCAATTGCTCAATTCTTATGACTATTCCAGTAAGTTAGTAGATACCGGTAAAGCTTATTACTGGCTAATACATTGTTAAAACGGCCAGTGGCAAACCCAATACATAGTAAAAAAACATTTGTCAGTTTAACTGGCCAATTAACTATTAAAACGGCCAGTGGCAAAAGAGGATTTGTTTGGGATAGACAAGAGGCTACACTGACACCAAGCAAGTGCACAGCTCCGTGGTGTGGTGGTTAATGATAGTCTTTTCACGTGGGTGAACTCGAGGTAGGAACATATTCTATTGCGGGCCGGCTGAACTAGGCTTGCCTGGTTTCTTGTTTTTTTTTACTGCTGACTTCTAAGATTACCCAATTTGCTGATGTTTATTTTTTTCAGATGCGGAACAGTTCCATGTGACCTTGGTGAAACAGGATGGGTACAGAGTGGTAAGCTACTGTAGGGAAATACAATGGAACACACCTGTCCTCTAGTATTGACATCATTTCCTGTTCACTTCCTGTCTACTAGGTGATGCAGAACCCGGAGCGCCTCCCCAAAGACAGGGTGGCGGAGGACTTCAGCTGGGTCCAGTGGGACGGCCAGGCCCAGAGACTCTTTTACCTGACATACAGGGTAACCATATTAAAATAATGTCCTCTGCCAATGTAGGAACTTTCAGTGAATCCCTGGGTTTCCCCAGAATACTGTTTGGAGAATCCTGTTATCTGAAGGGAATAAGCTGGAAAACGGACAAACCTTCATCCAGGGGATTACTGAAATGTCATGGGCTTTTGTCTTCCCTTGGTCTACACACCATACACCAATGCATGGGTTTCTTGTTGACATATCAAGGCAACATTCCAAGTGGACTTTTAACAACAATGACAATGTCTTCTCTTCATCCATCAGGAAAAAGCAGTGTTGAAATGTGTGCAATTCTACCACAATCGCATTTGTGAGACCTTGGTAAGTCTCTACGTTTCGACCTTGTTCAGTTGTCTTGTGAACATTGCAAGGGGATAGTGGGCATTTTAAACGGGATGTTCTGGTTAACCATCTCTTCCCAACAGTTTGAACTGCCAATGGAGTGGCCTTCCAACCCTTTCACCTGTATGAGGTAACGGAGGAAAGCATTACAAAAAGATCAGTAAACCTCTGAAAAGTGATTCAGACTTGATACTCCTATAGGGTATAAATATTGGCCTAATTGGATCAGTGTGGATCAATAAAGGGCTGCTCTGATTGGCTGATAGGTTTGTCAACCTTGGCTTTGACCACCACCAGGATCCCCAGCACCGACGTGAAGAGATGAGGATGGCTGTTTACACCAATAGAACAGGCACGTTGCCTTGCATTTCATGCCAATACTGTCTATTCTACTGTATTTCTATACAACTATTCATCAGCAGAAGATTTGTCTTTAATCTGTGCCGTTGCTTTGTATTTGTCTGACATGGAACGTGTATGAACACAGAGCGTAAGTAAATCGGCTAATCTGATATTGTTATAAAACACTGTTACTGTCTGATCAAGTTCTGCTGCAATCACAGAGCTTAATCGCAATCCCACTTCTCTGATCAAATTTATGAAGTAAAAATTGTCAGACAGTTTTGTCCAGATCCTGTCTGTCAAGAACACAATCATAAATGTCTTCCCAATCATAAATGTGTGTTTGCTCAAAAAGCCCTGATCAAATCAAAGATTGGTTGATTAAAACTCAAGTCTGATTGATGATGCTGGTACAAAGCCAGGAGCTTTTTACAGCAACTTTATTGAGCTGCACATTCCATATTAAATCCATCTTCCTGGTCCATCCAATATTCTCTGTTGTACCATTCCACAAACGATTCTACAATGTTGATATTGCTCGCATTGACGCTGATTTCACTGCTATTTTGTTATGACCAGTAAAGTGCCAGTAATGTTATTACAGTATAACTAATACTTCAAACACCTTTTCCTAAACTTCCATTGCAGGTAGTATGTGTGTGTGCTACAGCCGACCTGCGGCTGTCACTCAGGAAATCACATACACCATCGTCTTAGTACACAGAGGTAACACACACAGTGTGGCGTGACAGTCGACATTCCCACATCACGACTTTTAAGTTCTTTCAGAGAAATTCTGAAGATCTAACTTCTAATCCACCACTGAATTCTTTCCCCTCCAGGTTGCAGCAAAACGTTTACTGTTGCTTTGGAGGGCGTGCCCAATCCGTGTTCCGCAGAACTCCTCCCGCTCTTTATCCCTATTGGTCAGTCACCATACTGGCCCCTGCCCACCAGCATGCACATTGATCAGTCTGTAAAATTCAAGCCTAAGCCCCAAAGAGCAGGAAATGCGAATGTGGAAGTACAGTGGCTGTGAGAAACTCCCTAGAAGAGCAGAAGCAACCTTTGAGAGGAACTTCGCTCTGAGGCTGGCTAAGAGAAACTAAGTTATTAGACCGTAGATCCAGGAACTGCAGTGAAGTTGTTGAATTGGACATCACGAAATTGGGAGGGAAAAAAAATCCAGATAGAAAGAAAATAAAAAGGAGCATTTGCATTTACACAGGAGGCCCAATTCTTACATTTCCTTCCAATAATTGTTCTTTTGACCAATCGCGTTAGATCTTTTCATATCCAAACTTTTTCTGAGCTTACCTGATTAGTAAAAAGAACAACTGTCGTTCAAAATTGGTCTGCATTTTTTAACAGTGCTGATATGACTGATGATATAACTTGGCTGCTGATCTCTCTTCAGGTTACTACATTGTGGTCTTCCTGGCTGGTCACTTCCTGCACTGTATTAACACCAGACAACAAGAACTACTCTGCTACAGCCTCTTCCTCACAGGTAAGAACTACAGTACACAAACCCAAAGACTACAGTCCCCACAGTCTCTTGTTCCCATGTAATTGTATACTTTGTGGACATATGATGGATTTCCTCTTTGCAGATCTTCTCCAAGTCATTAAGGTTTCAAGGCTGACGTTTGGCAACTCGAACCTTCAGCTCCCTCCACAGATTTTCTATGGAATTAAGGTCTGGAGACTGACTAGGCCACTCCAGGACCTTAATGTGCTTCTTCTTGAGCCACTTCTTTGTTGCCTTGGCCGTGTGTTTTGGGTTATTGTCATGCTGAAATAACCATCCACGACCCATTTTCAATTCCCTGGATGAGGGAAGGAGGTTCTCACCCAAGATTTGATGGTACGTGGCCCCGTCCATCATCCCTTTGATGCAGTGAAGTTGTCCTGTCCCCTTAACAGAAACCCCCCCACCAGAGCATAATGTTTCCACCTCCATGTTTGACGGTGGGGATGGTGTTCTTGGGGTCATAGACAGCATTCCTCCTCCTCCAAACACGGCGAGTTGAGTTGATGCCAAAGAGCTCGATTTTGGTCTCATCTGACCACAAAAACGAAATACACACAGACGGAACTTAAAAACCAAAATCAAACTATGTAGGAAAAGAATGAAAAGCAACACTGCCATCTACAAACAACGGGAATTAAATGAAGTGCATTACACGGTGCTGACCCACATGACTCCAATAGGACTTGGGCAGCTCGCCTGTCCAATGGACACATACAGACCTGGCAGTGTTCTACTGAACCCAGTGGTCAAGCACAGCTTGGTACAGGTCAAGTACGACCCTTCAGGAGCAGGACATCACTGGAAACTGAATTGTTCCAGTGAAGCAGTGTTGAGCTCTCCACAACTCCAGTTGCCCTCTGATTCTGAACAGGCTGGGACAGTCTGTTTGTGTTTCTTCCATTTGCGAATAATCGCACCATCTGTTGTCACCTTCTCACCAAGCTGCTTGGCGATGGTCTTGTAGCCCATTCCAGCCTTATGTAGGTCTACAATCTTGTCCCTGACATCCTTGGACAGCTCTTTGTGGAGAGTTTGGAATCTGATTGATTGCTTCTGTGGGCAGGTGTCTTTTATACAGGTAACAAGCTGAGATTAGGAGCACTCCCTCAGCTCGTTACCTGTATAAAAGACACCTGGGAGCCAGAAATCTTTCTGATTGAGAGGGGATCAAATACTTATTTCACTCATTAAAATGCAAATCAATTTATAACATTTTTGACATGCATTTATCTGGATTTTTGTTATTCAGTCTCTCACTGTTCAAATACATCTACCATTAAAATTATAGACTTTCTTTCATCATTTCTTTGTCAGTGGGCAAACATACAAAATCAGCAGGGGATCAAATACTTTTTCCCCTCACTATCTTACTATTATATTTCATTTGTTTGTCTTTTTTTGGATATGTTTTGCACCCCTCATTTTTCCTCCCCTACCCAATTTCATGATATCTAGTTGTTCCTATGGCCCTGTCTTGTTGCAGAAACTCCCTATGGGCGCCAGAGAGTTGAAGATCGGTGTCTGTCTTCCTCTTAGGTGTCAAGCCACATTTCTTTCTTCTGTGTCCATCCAGTCAGATCAGCTTGTCACTCAACTCAGTTTTTTATAGGCATCTGACCCTGTCAAATGGGATCTGCTGAAATTACTGCCAATTTGGAAGGACAGAGAAGGGGGAGTAGGGTCAAAGGGCAGTGGGTGCTGAAATTACTGCCAATTTGGAAGGACAGAGAAGGGGGAGTAGGGTCTAACCCATACCGACTCCTCACATATGTGCGTTGTGGTCAGGGACTTTGACCACGAGACTAGAACAGCCTAGGCGACTGTGTACATGTTTGTGTGTTTTGATGGCAGGTGCCGATGCAGAGCTGGGTGTGTTGGGACCCGAGAGTGTGGTTCTGTCCCTACCAGTGTCCTCCCTTCTTGACCTGAACACTGGCAGGATTTACACCGCCGAACTCAGCTCCGCCTTTCTCCTGGACCTACTGAACTGCAGGTACAATAGAAGGGAATATAATCGTAGAACATAAAAAAAAAGGCTAAAGCCTCAGTGTTTCTGTGCAAAACATACTGCATAGCGTGATTATTCAAATGGTAAGGGTTTAAAGGGAACAATAGTAAATCCAGGGCAGGAAATAATACAAGGAATAGCAGTGGCAAAGTCATTTTATAATATGGACTGGACCATAGCAGCTGAATGGTTTGGTTTTCCTGCTGAGAGTAGAATAATACTAGAGAGGAATATAATAATATCGATTAGAACAATATAGACTAGAATGCGAAATAGTAATAATAATGTAGAATGGACAAATGTATAGTAATATTATTAAAAATATAATATAATGAAACAGATTAATGTATAATATGATGGGAAATAATAATAATATAGAATGGAATAAAGTGACATAGAATGATACAGTATAGGACAGAACTTTATGGAATAGAATTATGTAAAATATGATTTTAGATGTGGTAGTGTATTTGATGTTTTGCACTTGGTGCTGGAAGAGTAAAAGTAAATACATTTTTGTTCATGGTGGTTCAGTGGCCTTCATTGACTGTTGAATGTGTAGCAGCTCATCCTGTGTGTCCTGGTCTGTAGCCACAGTAGACCAGACCCCCAGTGCCTGGCCGCCCTGCACTGTCTACTGGTGCACATGGGACCCAACCCCAAGCTGGAACTAAAGGTGGGACAGAACACGGGAACATTGAGCCCAGAGTGGACTGACAGGTGGACCGACAGGTGGACAGACAGGTGGACAGACAGGTGGACCGACAGGTGGACAGACAGGTGGACCGACAGGTGGACAGACAGGTGGACCGACAGGTGGACCGACAGGTGGACAGTGAGAGAGCAAAAGAAAGCGAGACAGAGATAATTAGTCAGGATGTTTTAAAAAAGAAAAATGTGGCACAACGTAGTGACAATGCTGTATCAACGTCTTGTAATACATGCCTTCAGTTGCCTAATTTTTTCTCCTTGAAGGTAATAGATTGGATCTGTGACAATGTGATGCCGTTCGACACCTTTGATCAAATTCAGGAGTTCATTCTGGGTAAGTGGCGCACTGCCTTTATCAGACCTACGTTTTGGCATTTTACCTGCCAGATATAAACATCTGTTCTCTTTCCACTGACAGCGTCGCTGTACAGGATAGCGTACAGGAATTCTCTCAGTGTGGACAAAGTCCTAGCCTACTCCTCAGTGTTCGAGAAGAAGATTCCTGAAGGTCTCGACAAGGTCTCTGGGGTAACCTGCACCAAAGAGCTACACGCTGAGCCGCTTTTTAGAGGAAAGGTAGGTTGTCTTTCACCGTCATTTAATGAAGCCATCTCACCACCCTGGCCACATGTAAACTACCATCTTCTGTGATGTCTTTTAATACCGTTCAGACACCAGAGGGCAGTCCAGAGAAGCAGATCCTGCGCTCAGTAACAGAAAAATAATGCCTTTGTAATGAGCGTATTGTGCAAGAAACTAGGGAATTCACCCTAGGATTTAGACTGGGCTGTGCACAGAACAATAACTGAACCATTGATTATTCTGTAACCTTGTGCTCATGGTCAAATTACTGGTGCACAGACCAAAAAAGGGCCAGCCAGGGGACAATATTAGTTATTCTGTGGATGTACACCTTTTGCAATTATAGGCAATACATGATAGAGTGGTTATAGTCCGCATGACCTTGGTGAGGGGAAATGGTGTGTCTGCAGTACTTGCAGGGTGTGGGGATGTTTTCCGCTTCCCATACTAATAAATCCAAACACAATACTCTGGAAAAGCGGAAAGTTGCCGCCGAGTTCAGTTGTTGCGACGGGAGAAATATGGCCAAGTGTTGCAGCGGCTGAACAGTAATGACCGAAACAACAGAGTAAAAACAAGAACACAAATGGGCAGAATAAAAATATCCCAAAATGTGCCTCACACGCTGATGCAATACAGCCCAAAGGGCTCGTCAACGGGACAAACATTTAGACCCAAACGAAAACAGTGCGTTGGAGAAACACCCAAAACCCCACATTTCCCTGTGTGACCGTCCCTCTTCAAGTGTGGGGGCTGGATTATGAACTGGTCAACATCGACAGACACTGGGGAGTTTCTCAAATCACAAGAAATGGGATGCAGATAAGCTACTTTGGCCTGTCTTACATCAGCTACTGGGAGAGGAACAGGCTCAGTCATCCCCTGCCCAGTAACTATACCCTCGTCGTCGCTGTAAATGAAATGTATTTTCAGTAAACGTACCGCCAGATTGCATTTGCAGGCATCCAAACCACCTTGCAGAGATCTAGAGTGTGGCGGGACAAGGACATAGCTCGGGGGTAATTCCCCCAGGGAGCCTCCAACCCACTTGTCTGCTAGTGCCAGAGTCAAAGCTTAGCCCTGGACTAGTGAGATGTGTGTCAGAGGACACGGGTCTTGATGTTAGACTCTCTCGAATCCGGCAAACTCAACATCATGAAATTGGGAGGAGTGAAATGTGGTACAATTTAGCAAATGCAAAGATACTTAATCAGTCGCTTTTTATTGATTATCTTGCTTTTGTGATCTTCCAAATAGCCACTGGCATTTTATTCACCGTTCCGCAGTATAAACCTTATGCCATAAATCTTATTTTTTTGTATCCGAGTTGGTCTGAAGGTTACATGTTTTATACCAAAAGTAAAAGTATTCAAAGTTTAGTGTTTACTGAATGTGTATTCTCCAGGCCAGGAGTCTGGAGGGTTACTGGGAGGAGCTTCAGTGGGGCACAGAGATGACAAAGTACTTTGAGGCAGTTCCAAACCCACGATTCAGAACCTCTCAGAGCCTGCCAGACTGGACCAAGCTGTTAGCCACTCTGGTGAGTTCTGTTAACACAGACATACTGTAGATAGCAGTAGCTACCCAGGTCTGTTAATGTGTTCAGGAGAAGAAAAGAATAAATGATCAAACCACCGATGCCGAGCATCTCGCTGCCTGTCAGACTGGAGCAGGCGGTTAGCTACCCTGGTGAGTTATATAGAGGATCTCTGAGAGCCCAGTGATCCTCGGGGCCCAAGGCCCCTCCCTCTCCCTTTCTCTGATCATAACCAGTAGAAAGGCCAGTTGGTTTCTTTTGGCATGAAACATTTAAAATCTCCAATTCCTGCTGAAAACCAGGCAGAATTGACTTTTTTACCGCAGTGTGAAGGACAGTTGTTTTATGTCGTCCCGTTACAGAAGTCCCCCAATATGAAGTCCTCCTGCTGTCCGCGTCACATAGAAGAGAACACTAAAAAGTAGGTGGAGAACAGAACAAGGCCGAGGAGGAACCTGGAACAGGCTCCAGTGTGGTGCTGTGTTTTAGGGCCACCAATGTTATTGGCCCTCAGGGACAATGTGACTGCCGAAAGCCCAGAGAGACACACTCAGTAACCCAGAGGACGCTCTTAACGCGGTAGCACTGACTCAGACAGCACTGAAACCAACCTCAGAGACACTCACGCAAACAACCAATTAGACACTGACGGAGGTGGGAGGAGGCGGTGCTTAAGGGAGACTGTAAGATATAAGACATTCAGCAGTGATGATGTGACACCAACTAAATCCCCTGTTGTTTTCAGAGTTCTGTCGGTGGTGGACAGCTGGAATCTTGGTAAGGACTCTACAAAATTAAATAAAATCCTCCATGGGGGGGGGGGGGGGGGAGTTAGACCCAACCTCTGCTTTATGGCGAGGAGCTCAAAACCTGTTATTAGCAGTGTTCTAGAACAACAAGGCCTATTAATACACTGGGAGGGAATTAGGTCTGCCTTCCAAAGTGCACCTTGTTCCCCACATAGCGCTCTACCTTTGACTATGTACGCTGGGTTCTCCCACAAAGCAGTGCCCTGGGGAGATGAGTGCATTTTGGGGGCGCCTGGTGGCATGAGCTCATTTACTCGTGATTGCTGAGGGGAAATGTTTTCTGTTTCAGTTAGAGAAAAACCTCCAGTTTGAGTTCAAAGATCACATACTTGTCTCCTCTGGGGAGTATCGCTGTCAAACTCCACGGTCGAACACGGTTAATCCCAATCATTCAGGAGGAGGACGGACAACAAGGGGAAGGAATGCCACATAGTTACATAACCGAAGGAGGAGCAGGGCGTCTTTTTGTTCTTTCTCCGTTTCTTTCTTTCTCTTCTCATTCTCTGTAGTTTTTTTCTCTCTTTCTGGCTCTTCCACTGTTCTCACTGCAGCTGTGGTAAGTTGACCCTGAGCTGCAAGACTGGCTCTCTGCTCTGCTTCTCCATAGTACTGGTCACATTTATTATCCTCCACACCCAGATCCTCAGACTACTAAGCAGTGTTTACCGTCTTATTCCCCCGCCAACCATGCCCTGACTCGGGTCTTCGAGTCAAGGCAGCCTTTATTTCTTTGGCACAATACTTGCAACAGAATTTCCTTCTGTAAAGGTGCTTTACAGGAAGAAATAAAGAAATAAGGTTAAAAAAAAAAAGAAGAGGTTTCTGTGTAAACAGAGAAGCTAGTGCTTCAATATAAAATGTATTGAGCATGGAGATCTGCGTGAGGTAAACCATGTGTTGTGGATTAAATCGCGTGATTATTTTCTGTCTCTGCAGGTCAGAAGATGGTGCCTCTGTTCCAAGAGGAGGACCAGCACCAGAGGGCGCTCATAGGCCTGGTGAGTCTGAGGATATACAACGGTTATGCCCTTGGTGGAAAATACAATGCTTGACTTGGGTAAAAGAAGGAAGCCTTGGGCATAAGCAGTGCTTGACTTGGGTAGAAGAAGGTAGCCTTGGGCATAAGCAGTGCTTGACTTGGGTAGAAGATGGTAGCCTTGGGCATAAGCATTGCTTAATTTGGGTAGAAGGTAGCCATGGGCATAAGCAGTGCTTGACTGAGTTAGAAAAAGGTAGCCTTGGGTATAAGCAGTGCTTGATTGCAGTAGAAACCCATTTGAGCTGAGTAACTGTAACTCATTTGTTCTACTGCCTAAAAGCTCCTGTTTGTCTTCTGGAATATTAGCTCCAAAGTATTGTGGAGCACCTGCACCTACATCTTAAAAGCGATGGCACTGAACAAAACTAGAAACACCAATTTCAGTCAGTGTGAACGACCAGACACTGGCACAGGTGTAGGATCAACTTAATCCACCTGAACCCTCATCTCAACCAGTGGGAGAATAGCTCAGATCAGTATCAGCATTGTTTCAGTGTTTGTTCCATCTCGCAGCACTCCAGGCCCAAGGTTGATGATTGGAGCACTGAGCTGACGATGCACAAAAAAACCACACACAATGAAAAATGGTTTTCCTCTCTTCTGTCCAAACAGTAAAGTCTATTATTTATGGGGTTTGTAGTGATGTCAGTAACACCTAACTAGCTAGAAAACACCACAGTAGTAGTAGTAGTAGTAGAAATAAGCAGCAGTAGTCATCTATAACACAAAACACTGCAGTAGTAGTCAGTAACACAAAACACTACAGTAGTAGTCAGTAACACAAAACACTGCAGTAGTTGTCAATAACACAAAACACTGCAGTAGTTGTCAATAACACAAAACACTGCAGTAGTTGTCATCTATAACACAAAACACTACAGTAGTAGTCAGTAACACAAAACACTGCAGTAGTAGTCAGTAACACAAAACACTGCAGTAGTAGTCAGTAACACAAAACACTGCAGTAAGTAGTCAATAACACAAAACACTGCAGTAGTTGTCAATAACACAAAACACTGCAGTAGTTGTCATCTATAACACAAAACACTACAGTAGTAGTCAGTAACACAAAACACTGCAGTAGTAGTCAGTAACACAAAACACTACAGTAGTAGTCAGTAACACAAAACACTGCAGTAGTTGTCAATAACACAAAACACTGCAGTAGTTGTCAATAACACAAAACACTGCAGTAGTTGTCATCTATAACACAAAACACTACAGTAGTAGTCAGTAACACAAAACACTGCAGTAGTAGTCAGTAACACAAAACACTGCAGTAGTAGTCAGTAACACAAAACACTGCAGTAAGTAGTCAATAACACAAAACACTACAAGTAGCAGTCAATAACACAAAACACTGCAGTAGTAGTCAATAACACAAAACACTGCAGTAGTAGTCAATAACACAAAACACTGCAGTAGTTGTCGTCTATAACACAAAACACTGCAGTAGTTGTCGTCTATAACACAAAACACTGCAGTAGTTGTCGTCTATAACACAAAACACTGCAGTAGTTGTCGTCTATAACACAAAACACTGCAGTAGTTGTCGTCTATAACACAAAACACTACAGTAGTAGTCTATAACACAAAACACTACAGTAGTAGTCTATAACACAAAACACTACAGTAGTACTAGTAGCAGTAGATGTTGTAGTCTATAACACAAAACACTGTAGTAGTACTAGTAGCAGTAGATGTTGTACTCTATAACACAAAACACTAACAGTAGTAGTACCGGCAGTAGTACTCTAAACCACAAATAACTAACAGCAGTAGTACTAGCAGTAGTATTGGCAGTAGCAGTAGTACTACCAGTAGCAGTATTAGTAGCAGTAGTAGTTTATAACACAAAACACAAACAGTAGTAGTAGTAGTAGTATCTAAACCCTATCGGTTTAAAGTCTACCTGTGTTTCTCTTGCCATCAAGCAGCAGGGTAACTATTCTTAGAACTGTCAGCTCTGCTCCCAGCAGGCCATTCTCTCTGCAGGTCACAGTGCTCTCTCTACGGTGCGTTTGGACTGAAGTGTATGTGTATCTGCATTGTGTGTCTCAGTAGGCTGTTGTTTCATTCAAGACACACACACAGACACACACAGTTTAAATCCCTACCCTATGTGTTTCCTATAGATGGTGGACAAGCTGAGAGAGCACCTGAATAGACATCTGCCACGACTGGGGAAGAAGAAGATTGATGTGCTGGCGGTGAACTATGTGGCTAAGCTGGTGTGTGTGTGTGTGTGTTTCATCATGCGTTTGCGTAGTTACTGAGATAAATTGCTACGTCGTCACCAGGAAAAGCCTGCGTTAGATAGATTGTAGTTACGAAATGAGGATTACCATTATCCTGGAATTAATGTATTTCCTTCTGTAGAGACAATCCACTCCCTCAATGTTTGAGTTATGACATCTTACATAGATATGACTAACCCAAGAATACCCTCCTCCATCTTAACCCTGTGTAAAAATAAACTCCATTATCTAAGAAGTGATTCCCATTTACCATCCATGACTCTGAGACTATCCCCATCATCCAGCAACGCCTCAAGACTCATCTGTTTAAAATCGCCTACCCATAGCCACGCCAAATCCCACACTCTCAATCTTCGTTGTTTTTTCATAGTATTTATTTTGTTTCTGTTTGTTTTCTGTTCCATGTCACTGTTGTACAGTGTCTTTGGGTCCCTAAAAAACCCTATATAAATATAATGTTATTATTATTATTATTAATGTGTGTGTGTGGGGGGGGTGGGTATGATGTGTACCGAGTACGTGTGTGAGTGTGTGTAGGTTTGGTAATGTGTTTAGACGTTTTCATGTGTGTCTATTGTGTGTGTATAAGGATGTGCATGTATTGGTGTTTCTTCCTGTTATTGCAGTAAGAGATGAAAGCGGATGTAAGAAGTCATGCTTGGTCAGTTACCCTGGGTGTGGGTGCGTGTGTGTGTGTGTGTGAAGGGATGTAGGGGTGTGAACGTGTCAGTGCACATTTAGAAATCATAAAAGTTGTTTCTGCCGGCCTTTGTCGGCCTGGGTTACCTGCTGTAGCCTAACAGTGTTGCTCAACAGAGAAAAGAGGAGCAATTATCACACTGACTGGTCCTGTCATGTAGAAAAGTAAATCAGATGTTAGAATTGTTTAAGCTTTCATCTCTGATCTCCCCCTTGTGTGTGTGTGTGTGTGTTTGTGTGCGTGCATTTGTAGCTGGAGCTGACCAGACAAGTGTTGGAGTGTGTGTGGACAAAGTACAACCTTGGTCCTCGGGTGATGTGCCTGTAAGTGTACTTTGACGATCCTGTAATGTGTGTGTGTGTGTGTGTGTGTGTGTGTAACCGTTTGTGTGTCCACTCCAGCACACAGCCGGGCAGCTCAGTGGACTGGGCTGTGTTTCACGTGATGAGCCGGATTTTGGAGGCTACAAAGACTCTCTGTCTGCCCCTCCCTCCTGGTGAGAGAGCCCTCTCCAGAATAACATCTAGAATGTATTTACCTCAGTAAACCCCAGAAAAACATCTAGAATGTATTTACCTCAGTAAACCCCAGAAAAACATCTAGAATGTATTTACCTCAGTAAACCCCAGAAAAACATCTAGAATGTATTTACCTCAGTAAACCCCAGAAAAACATCTAGAATGTATTTACCTCAGTAAACCCCAGAAAAACATCTAGAATGTATTTACCTCAGTAAACCCCAGAAAAACATCTAGAATGTATTTACCTCAGTAAACCCCAGAAAAACATCTAGAATGTATTTACCTCAGTAAACCCCAGAAAAACATCTAGAATGTATTTACCTCAGTAAACCCCAGAAAAACATCTAGAATGTATTTACCTCAGTAAACCCCAGAAAAACATCTAGAATGTATTTACCTCAGTAAACCCCAGAAAAACATCTAGAATGTATTTACCTCAGTAAACCCCAGAAAAACAGCTAGAATGTATTTACCTCAGTAAACCCCAGAAAAACATCTAGAATGTATTTACCTCAGTAAACCCCAGAAAAACATCTAGAATGTATTTACCTCAGTAAACCCCAGAAAAACATCTAGAATGTATTTACCTCAGTAAACCCCAGAAAAACATCTAGAATGTATTTACCTCAGTAAACCCCAGAAAAACATCTAGAATGTATTTACCTCAGTAAACCCCAGAAAAACATCTAGAATGTATTTACCTCAGTAAACCCCAGAAAAACATCTAGAATGTATTTACCTCAGTAAACCCCAGAAAAACATCTAGAATGTATTTACCTCAGTAAACCTCAGAATAACAGCTAGAACATATTTACCTCAATTAAATGCATACTGTATACCTATTAACCTGACATATGCCATTTAACGTTAGCTTTGTCCCGGTCTATATGGTGACAGGTTATCATATTGACCTGGTCTACATGGTGACAGGTTATCATATTGACCTGGTCTACATGGTGACAGGTTATCATATTGACCTGGTCTACATGGTGACAGGTTATCATATTGACCTGGTCTACATGGTGACAGGTTATCATATTGACCTGGTCTACATGGTGACAGGTTATCATATTGACCTGGTCTACATGGTGACAGGTTATCATATTGACCTGGTCCACATGGTGACAAGATATCATATTGACCTGGTCCACATGGTGACATGTTATCATATTGACCTGGTCTACATGGTGACAGGTTATCATATTGACCTGGTCTACATGGTGACAGATTATCATATTGACCTGGTCTACATGGTGACAGGTTATCATATTGACCTGGTCTACATGGTGACAGATTATCATATTGACCTGGTCTACATGGTGACAGGTTATCATATTGACCTGGTCTACATGGTGACAGATTATCATATTGACCTGGTCTACATGGTGACAGGTTATCATATTGACCTGGTCTACATGGTGACAGGTTATCATATTGACCTGGTCTACATGGTGACAGATTATCATATTGACCTGGTCTACATGGTGACAGGTTATCATATTGACCTGGTCTACATGGTGACAGGTTATCATATTGACCTGGTCTACATGGTGACAGATTATCATATTGACCTGGTCTACATGGTGACAGGTTATCATATTGTCCTGGTCTACATGGTGACAGGTTATCATATTGACCTGGTCTACATGGTGACAGATTATCATATTGACCTGGTCTACATGGTGACAGGTTATCATATTGACCTGGTCTACATGGTGACAGATTATCATATTGACCTGGTCTACATGGTGACAGATTATCATATTGACCTGGTCTACATGGTGACAGGTTATCATATTGACCTGGTCTACATGGTGATAGGTTATCATATTGACCTGGTCTACATGGTGACAGGTTATCATATTGACCTGGTCTACATGGTGACAGATTATCATATTGACCTGGTCTACATGGTGACAGGTTATCATACTCTGCTGGCGGTGCTGGGGGTACGCTGCCTCCCCAGACACACCTTTCTGCAGTACCTGGACCATGGTGTGTTGCAGCTTACAGAGACCTTTGTCTCACGCCTCATGACGGGTACGTACACACACACACACACACACACACACACACACAGACAGACAGATGAAGGAGAGGTTTATTTCCAGCCCATACTGCAGTAGTACATGTGCACTGGAGGCCTCCTAACAGCATTTTTCAAATAACTTTTGAACTCAGTCAGTGGGCTGGAGAGTTAGATGGGGCCTCTCAGTTTTCACCAGTCTGTCATGGAGATTTATATTGTAAGTGTGTCTGGCTTCTTCACTTTGAACTCCACGTTAATCCCAAAAAGCATCTAGTTTCCTATGTAGTGTGTCAATAGTTTCTGGGCAAATGTAGTGCGCTATAAAGGGAATAGGGTGCTTTTTAGGATGTACTGCACCCTAGAGATGAACCAGTTTCTTAGAGGACACTATGAGCAATCGCTCAGCTACAAAATGTTATATATATATATATATATACACTCACCTAAAGGATTATTAGGAACACCTGTTCAATTTCTCATTAATGCAATATCTAATCAACCAATCACATGGCAGTTGCTTCAATGCATTTAGGGGTGTGGCCCTTGGCAAGACAATCTCCTGAACTCCAAACTGAATGTCAGAATGGGAAAGAAAGGTGATTTAAGCAATTTTGAGCATGGCATGGTTGTTGGTGCCAGACGGGCCGGTCTGAGTATTTCACAATCTGCTCAGTTACTGGGATTTTCACGCACAACCATTTCTAGGGTTTACAAAGAATGGTGTGAAAAGGGAAAAACATCCAGTATGCGGCAGTCCTGTGGGCGAAAATGCCTTGTTTTTGCTAGAGGTCAGAGGAGAATGGGCCGACTGATTCAAGCTGATAGAAGAGCAACTTTGACTGAAATAACCGCTCGTTACAACCAAGGTATGCGGCAAAGCATTTGTGAAGCCACAACACACACAACCTTGTGGCGGATGGGCTACAACAGCAGAAGACCCCACCGGGTACCACTCATCTCCACTACAAATAGGAAAAGAGGCTACAATTTGCACGAGCTCACCAAAATTGGACAGTTGAAGACTGGAAGAATGTTGCCTGGTCTGATGAGTCTCGATTTCTGTTCAGACATTCAGATGGTAGAGTCAGAATTTGGTGTAAACAGAATGAGAACATGGATCCATCATGCCTTGTTACCACTGTGCAGGCTGGTGGTGGTGGTGTAATGGTGTGGGGGATGTTTTTTTGGCACACTTTAGGCCCCTTAGTGCCAATTGGGCATCGTTTAAATGCCACGGTCTACCTGAGCATTGTTTCTGACCATGTCCATCCCTTTATGACCACCATGTACCCATCCTCTGATGGCTACTTCCAGCAGGATAATGCACCATGTCACAAAGCTCAAATCATTTCAAATTGGTTTCTTGAACATGACAATGAGTTCACTGTACTGAAATGGCCCCCACAGTCACCAGATCTCAACCCAATAGAGCATCTTTGGGATGTGGTGAAACGGGAGCTTTGTGCCCTGTATGTGCATCCCACAAATCTCCATCAACTGCAAGATGCTATCCTATCAATATGGGCCAGCATTTCTAAAGAATGCTTTCAGCACCTTGTTGAATCAATGCCACGTAGAATTAAGGCAGTTCTGAAGGCGAAAGGGGGTCAAACACAGTATTAGTATGGTGTTCCTAATAATCCTTTAGGTGAGTGTATATATATGTATATATTTCTATTCTGTTGTTGTTGTTAGATGGTTCTTCAACCTAAAAGGAGTGTATGGACCAAGATAAACAGAAACACATTATTTAGTTTTTTTAAAGAGCATTACAAACTTAAAACTCATGTAGCATGTAGTAAAAAAGCTAAAACCTAAAAACAACTCTGTAATATTTCATTTTTTGGTTACCTAAAGGTGATACTGCAATTTGAAAATAAACATTCTCTCACACCTTCATTTCGTCCATACAAAAAAATAAACACTGGATTAGTTTCTCTAGGCCCAGATTAGTATCTTCGTGGTGGGTGACCATCTATCATTAAACAATGCATATTGACTCATTTCAGAGGGGAGTGGACTTTCTTGGGCAATGGTTGTGATGCAAACAGCGCTGTCAAAAAATAGAAGATGCTCCACTTACATTCTGTTATAAGAGGATTAGGCTTTCATCACAGACACAACCCTGAGGAACAAAGTAGTCAGATTAGTTTTTTAGACGCAGACAAAATTTGTGAGATTGCAGTAATCCCAGGAGGTTGCCGCAGTCCCTAAAACAGTTGGTTCAGTTAGTTAAAATCCACTGGAAAAGCCTGGGGTCTTGAGTTGGGTGGAGATAGTGTGTTTGCAAAGGAAGTGGTAGGAGACGCCAGATTGAATTGGGTTGTATGCCGTGTCAGGTCCTTGCCGATTATTTTAAGATGGGTCTACAAGCTGATAACATTTACAGCATTGTGTCTGGTTGACATTCCCCCCGTGCCGCCCATTTAATAAACACATCTATTGAGAAAGGCTGGAATTACAAAGATATAATATCCCTATCCACTGAGAAGGGCAGCAATACAGACATGGGCAACTGCAAGCGTGCATCTAGTGAGTGTGCCGGAAAAAGTGATTTATGAACAGATGGAGCAATATACTGGCCAGAATAATAGTTCGTTCCAAATACAGTCTCATTTTAGAAAGTCCCACTCCACCAACACATCTGCTGTTCTTAACCGTCTTTTGTATTTTTCAGGAAAGACACTGACTGGGAACATTTCTGTGCGATGATTATGATGGATATTGCACAAGTTTTGACACGGTTGATCATAGTTTAATGTGCTACACGTTTAAAGACGTTAGTTTTAACAGCCACTGACTGGGGGGGGGGGGGGTTTAACAGTGGAGAACAAACGGGAGATGTTAATGGGAAATGTCCTGGTGCTTAGGGGATAAGCCATGGAGTCCCACATGGGAGCGTCCTTGGCCTACTTCTCTTCCTACTGCATATTAATAATGTGAAATTAGCCCACTGTTGGCGAGTTGTTTTCGTATGCAGATGAGTCTGCTCTACTAGTGTCCCAGAAGAGCAGCGTCTCCATAGAAGTGGTCCCCAGTGCGGAGATATCCAAAGTCAGGAAAATGGCTTACGGATAACAAACTTAATCTGCATCATGGATGAAAAGAATCCATCTTATTTGGATCCAGAGTAAAACCTGCAAGGTCCCTTAGTTGAAGTGCCACAGTGGTCAATGTTGAAATCAGCAGGATACCTAAGGTGTGATTGGATGTCTCCGTGTGTCATCTGATGGTCCAGCATTTTAATCAGCTAGGCTGGGTATCTTTGGAGGAAAGAGTGGTCTCATTAAGTTTGTCTGGTCCATACCATTATTACAGACTCGGTGGCTGTCACATTATTCTTCGGATTTAAGAGATTTGTCCTCCAATCAAAGACCTTTCAGAAATGTAATGTCTATTTTGGTACAAACAACTTCTTATACTGGTGCAGTTGATTAGAATAAATTACCACAGCGACCTAAAGCCATGTCTACGATTATTAAGAAAAAATAGGGCAATGGCCAATGATTGAACAATATAGGTGTGGAAGGTCTTTGTTTCTACGTAATGTACATATATAACATTATATTTACATAATGTTGTAATGTTTTTGCACAGTGGAATTTTGGGACCACAATGGAAATGCCTCTGTATTTTTTGGTGAAATACCCTCCAACATTTCTAATACATGAAATTGCAGTAATATTCCTCTGTTGACCAGAATTCATTGCCTTTGACTATCATACACTGTTTGGATGGTACCACCAATTTGCATTCAGGACCAAATCTTGTCAACGGCACAGCACTACATTTTAATTGTCCCTTTATTAACACATTTGAGAATAACTTATTGCCTTTCTAAAACGGGGGAGCTTCGGTGAATATAAATGCATTCAATTACGAGTAAAGACAATTACAGACTGGGCCAAACAAAGAAAGACTGTACCTGGTAAGAATAACAATGAAAAGCCTCAGATAGCCTTTCAAGCCTGGACAGATTCCCAAATACCTTCTGTAACTCGTCAACCTTACGACACAACAGTACAGTCTGTTTCTTAGGGGGTTGAAAAATGACCAGCAACTGGGCAGTTATAATGTCCTCAGTAATAGAAATTTCAGACCCTTTATGTACCTGGTGTGAGTAGGAATCCCATAATATTAAGCAGTGCGATAATACTCTTTCATGCCTGGCCAGTTTCATTACGGTTTGTTATGGCTCTTCCTCTGGGATAAACAAAACAACCTCTGAGGATGAAAGCGAAGTACAAAGCCACGGCCGTTTTCAATATTTAGTCTAGTCGACGATAGGAAGAGATTTCCGGGGACTGATTTGGGGCGTCAGGAGGGAGACAAGACGACTCGGATTCCTCAGGAATCAGCTGTGTGGAGAACCGGTGTCATGGGTTCCCGAGCGCTGCGGTGGTATGCAGCCGTTTTCACCGGATCCTCCTTTCACTGTTGGGTTGGTGATGACATGTCGAGAGACCTTGCTGATCCGAAACATTTTAAAAGTGCTGAAGGTGCACGTGGAGCAACAGTGCGATTTCTGTTACTAAGATTGTTTCTAAGAGTTACAGTCAGGATTGAGCTCTCCTGTTTCAATCCCAATACATTTTAAAATGAACCATTATTTCTAAATGTTCCAAACCGATGAGATCTGAAGATAATTGTGGTTTGTCTACTTCCTGGTATGAAATCGCCCCCAACTCTTGACCCATTTGGACACTAGAAAAACAAATGACTGCAGTTTTTATTATTCCCAATAATTATTCTTTCTATTTGTAGATCTGGACAACAGTGATGCCAATGAAGAGCTCAAATTCAGTATTCTGAAGAGACTTCCTGAGGTAAAATATTTATTTCCTGAAAAAGGTGCTGATTGCTTTGGGTACGTGTAATGTTCGTTAGTAATTGCATTGCAGATGTTTAGGTGTTGATGTGTGATATTTCCACTAGTCTGAGCAGTGGATGCAATGTGAATTTCTACCTTTTGCCCGTCAGAGCATATGGGGCATTTTCTGCAACCACAAGATCAGAGGTGTAAGAGAGCAACAATGACCAGTTTCCCCTGTTGTCAAAGTGAATAGCAATTAATTTACCGATCTGACGGCCTCTGACAGAGGTCTGTAAAAGTGACCGTCTGTTGTTGTCCTGTAGCCAATGGAGCAGAAGATCTGCCACCTGTGGGATCACCCCATCAGCTCTGCCTGTATCTCCAGAAACTACGTCAGAGGCCTGCTGGAGAAACGTGCCAAGACCAAGGTAACACAGGACCACTTCCATCATCTTCACCTAACGAAATACATCTAATAAAGCTCTGTCTAATCAGTTCATTTTAATGAATTGTATAATCTTCAATTTAATTCTGTAAACTTGGCCCTGAGGTAATTAATACTGTACTTGTTTAGTTGAACCTCATATCCGAATTGGGTGGCTTGCTTTTCTAGGGCTCGACACTCATTGAAATAGACCATGCTGGCTTCAGGCCAGAGTTTCTGCCTCTCACCTATCTGGCCAAAATCCTGTCGGATATGGAGGATAAAGGTATTAGTCTGGAGAATGTTTCTGACCTGCTCTAGTGTTCTTAATTAAACTGCCAAGACAAAATGAATGTGACCAACATTGTGTGGACAGATGTATGTGTCTGTACAGTCTGTGGTGGTGTCTGTGTTGGATGCGTCTGTGTTGTGATTATGGGTCTGTACGGTCTGGCGAGGTCTGTGGTGTAATGAAGTGTCTGTACAGTCTGTGGTGGTGTCTGTGTTGGATGCGTCTGTGTTGTGATTATGGGTCTGTACGGTCTGGCGAGGTCTGTGGTGTAATGAAGTGTCTGTACTGTCTGTGGTGGTGTCTGTGTTGTGATTATGGGTCTGTACTGTCTGGCGAGGTCTGTGGTGTAATGAAGTGTCTGTACTGTCTGTGGTGGTGTCTGTGGTGGTGTCTGTGTTGTGATTATGGGTCTGTACTGTCTGGCGAGGTCTGTGGTGTAATGAAGTGTCTGTACTGTCTGTGGTGGTGTCTGTTTTCTAACGGCGCTGTATGTCGGTTGTCCATGCTGCAGCACAGAACCCGTTTGAGGAGCAGGAGAATGTGGACGCCAGGTTTGTAGAGGAGACGGCTCTGAAACAGACTCTGATCGTGCTGGGTTTTGATGAGAAGTGAGGATGGAGGAACAGAACGTGGAGAGGAAGTGGAGCAGGAGAAAAGAATCCAAGCTCGTTTACTGAACACTTCATATTCTGTAAGCACGCTGACAGAGCTGTTGCACTTGACTGTTTACATTTCTCAAAACTCCAATACACAAGAATGTGAAGTTGATGAACAATAGCTCTCAGCATTGTTGCTCAACCCTTCACCACACACACACACACACACACACACACACACACACACTTCAGAGAAATTTGGAAAGAGAAGTTCTCTGGAATATTTCATTATTACAACATCACATTATATATATATATATATATATATATATATATATATATATATATATATATATATATATATATATGTGTATATGTGTGTGTGTATATATATATATATATATATATGTGTATATGTATGTGTAGAGTGAGAGAGAGAGAGAGAGAGAGAGCAGGATGTATGTACATTTCCATTGTGAAGAAACACATTCGTGGTTAGATTTCAGGAATAAGCCTGAAAACCTAGCGCCAGGTGTGTGAGGGTGCTCTCACGAATGCTGACCCACAGGACTTCCTGGTTTGAGGAGCAGTGTGGAAAAAATATAAACAGCTTGGCACATTTGCCTATGAGGAAACCTTGCTGTGCTCTTTAACTTTCCTGAATCTGTCATATGCGATGGGACTGGGTCGTAAATACACTTTAATATGTGAAAATTGGAGAATGGAGAAAAAGTGAGTAAAAAAGTAGTAGTAAAGGTAAAATAAATATATATAATCCAGGAATAATGTGATTGGAGTTCCGGCTTGGGAAATCCATCGATCAGATACTAAACTGGAAAAGGGACTTTTTTTCTCCACACAGTGTCTTTATGTGTAAAGCTGTTTCGCATTAATGTAACTAAATAAATTAAAAGATTTGTTACATGTTCATAACGCTGTTCACTTGTCAGTTAATGTACCTCTAATTTTGTTAAAGACAAGAGAGGTAGAATCTGTAAAGTAAGTGATGACATGTTATCTAAAAGAAAGGAATGAAACGATAATAATGTGAGGTAGAAATGGCCGACCTGATTAAATATATCAGATTACAGATTATTTTGCTAAAAAATATGGTTTCAATATGGTTATCTTGGTTTACTTTGAAACGCATTGGGTGCTCAATCCGAAATGAACCCCTTCCCCTCACTCATCAATTAATGAGATGAGAAGTGCCTCCACAACTGGCCCAAAGCTCAGGGAAGGAAACTGATCGAGGGGGCAAATAAGACATTCTGGTGGATGCCATCCAGACACCAAGTGCGATATGTTTTCTGAAGATCATTTAAGTTGTCTTTTACTGTTTAAAAGTGTAACATTAATTCGTATCACGACTGTGTTGGAAAGTTGATGATTTATTGACCCTGTTGCCAGTCTCTGGAAGTCACACAGTTTTGTCAGCAACACGTGTGCTGAGTTCAGACTATAAGCCGTCTCTGTTTCTTTGCATATATGTCAACTTCCACTCCCTCTGCGAGATCAGATTTCGCCTGTAAATTGGGATGCCAAGTAAACTGAAATACATTCTTAAATAATCGCGTGAGTATCAAGTCCTTTTGGACTGTTCTGGTTCAGAGTTCTGAAAACGCCCTGCTGGCTGAGAGGACCGAGTTCTACAGAATATCTGATCTCACTGGACTGTACAAGCATCCAGTATGCCGACCTCCCAGAGCCAAACTTTTATATTTTCCATCACTGCTTAAGGAACGCACACACACCAACATTGAATGTATTTGCCTGCCTCATTTTCACTCTCTCTTCTCCCCACTACAAATTTGTTTTAATGAATTCTAGTGAAAACCCCTCGGAAAAGATCATGAGGGAAGTTACTGGGGAAGAACTTAAAAAACCTCCAGTACTACCAGATAGACCCGCATATCTGACCTCAGCGGTAATGAAACCCAGACGCATCCAAGCTCAGAGTCTGTTGGAAATAAAAGCAAACGCCAAGACTCTGCAGACAATGTTAAGAATACTCCTACTTTAATGAGATGCTCTTTTGCTGTTAAAGTCCATACAGGGATTGGCTGTCCTTACCAACCAGGTCGTCATAGGAAGTGGTGAGAGTTCCAAAATAAAAGTCAAACGAATTGAGTTCAGAGGACATTTCTGACACATTAGTCCCAGGTCTCAGTTAGACTTGTTTCAGAAGTGGCTCTGGGTGGAAACGGGTTCCGGACCTGGATGTGTTTGGTCCAGGACTAAATCTCGATGGGTTTGGGTTCCGGTTTGCGGATGTGTCTGATGTTGGCGCCGGGCTCGGAGGGCTTGAAGGGGGCCAGGGCTCCGTAGGGCTTGGGTAGGGGCAGGACGTCCCCTGGGGGGATGTAGGCCGTGGGCCGGGCCTCGGCCGTGGTGTGCACACCGTTGGGCAACTGTCTCCGCTCGTCCTCCTCCACCAGCTGAACACCCAGGAGGGAACAGGACAACCAATCACAACATGCAAGTCTCTCACCCCGTAACACACGAGAGTGAAGATCCACAGAGCCATGACACGGACCAGTCTATCTAATGACTCCATTTGTATTTTAATATAGAATTTATGTGAGCGTATTAGGCAATGTATATTTTCGAATTTATGTCTCTGTTTGGACTAGAGGTAGAGTAGCTGATGCTTTGTAATAGACTCATGGGAATCCTATTCAATTCTAAATAAACAACAGGTTCCCACTGGTAACTTGTTCACGCTGTCCCCCCGCATTTATTAATTATTACAACTTGTACTCCTAAATGTTCACCCGGCACAGCCAGCAGAGGACTGGTCACCCCTCTGAGCCAGGTTCCCCTCTAGGTTTCTTTCTAAATAACATAACTAGATCTGATTCCTTATTTCCTGCAATAAGTACTTTTTCCCTAATACTGGTTACCAGAGTGTCAAAATGTTAAATGCATGGTATTAGCTTATCAGTGGGAAGTGCAAAAGTTCAGCATCAAGTTGAACATTCATTACGCTATGAATTAAACATTCAATATAGGTGGAGGGAAGGAGGGCCATGGATGGAGGGGGACTGACCCTGTCCTTCTCCTGCTGGTCAGCCAGCCTGCGCTGCTCATCCTTCAGAATGCGTTGGCACTCCAGCTCCAGGTCTTCAGACGGCGGCAGGCCCTGCTCCAAGCGCTGGTAGCAGGTGTCCAGAAACAGCTCCCTGTCCTTAAGCTCCTGACCGGGCAACATGGGAAATCAGGAAAAGTGGGATGTATGGAAATGGAATATGCAGCTAGCTGGATACAGAGATACACTATATGGTATTTATAGATGAGGAGACCCAGGCTAAGAGATCCAGATGCAAAACCACAGGCTAGGAGATTCAGATGATGAAACCCAGGCTAGGAGATCCAGGTGATGAAACTCAGGCTAGGAAATCCTTGTTAATGTCTAAGAAAATCATGGTTACCTGCTGTAGTGTCATGGCACTAGCCTGGCGCATCGCCAGTTCAGCCACCACGGCCATCATCCGCCTGGTCGTCTCCTTGATACGTCCCTGGATCTCATTTACCTGGGAGAGAGTTAACAGAAAGTCAGAACTTTATTCATTCATTCCAAAACAGCCCACACATTAGTCAGATGCCATGTAAATACACCCTGACTGAGTCACAATGAAAACTTGAGGTAATATTCAAACTTTAAACCGTGTGTTACTGTGTGTGGGTGGGTTGGTATGGGAGTGTGTATGACTCATTATTGTTGAGATAACTAGCAACCTTGCCCTGGTCGTCAGGTGCTCCTTAAACCAGGGGACACCACTCAACATGCTCATCTACGTATGTGTTTGTGTGTGTGTACCATCTTGGCCAGATCCAGTGTGTCCTGTTTGCCGTTCTCGGCCTTTGCTCTGATTCGCTGAGAGAGTCGGGACACCTGCTCAAACACCAAGTCCTTCTCCAGGAGCTGCTCTTCTCTTTCTGCCAAGCGACCCTCCAACTGAACACACACACACACACACACATTATCACGCCTAGCTTCAAGACTAGCAAGCTTCAGGCTAACAGGCTAAACCGATCACACTGATGACACTGTCAACTGGGTGAGGGGGGCCTTCACAGGTGACCACACCTCAGGACTAGATCTTGAGAAGGAAAGGTGGCGTCGGCTGGCCTCTTACTCCTAACGTTTCAAACTTCACCCACAGATTCCCTCTGGTTTCATCTGTGATCTAGGGCTCCAGTCCTGGAAGCTTTACCTGTTCTATCTTCTGGATGAGCTCAACAGGAGAGGGGTTTTTGCCCTCCAGCTCCCGGGCCCTTTTCTCATACACTGGATCCTCCAGCGCTTCCTCAAGCTCCAGCGTGCGGTCCTTACACTCTGACAGCTGACACGAGAAGAGAGGACAGGAGAGGGAAAGAGGGTGAACGGAGGAGATTAGAGAGAGGAAAAAAGTAAAAGAGAGCATTATCCATAGATCCATGGAGGCTGTCAGACACCATCTTGACCTCATAATCGTATAACTGGTGTTGTGATGCATTGTAACCCAACACCCTGATTATACAGCCGATGACTGGGCATCAGCTGGGATCACCACAGGAACAAAGCTGGGGTTACAGCTGTGACACAAGCTCCTTTTCTTGGTGTCCAGTACATCATTTTTTCTTAGAATTAATTTCAGAGGGTTGATTTCTGCAAGGTTACCTAGTTATTGAGCTGCGAGTTGATCATTTGTAGATGTCCTTTCTTTTGAGTCTTTACCGTGACTGTCATGTCTACAGCCCCCTGAAAGTTTTGGTTTTGTAAAAATATACACAACCTGGTTTCCAAAAGATTTAGGACGATGCATAAAATGCTAATTAAAACAGAATGCAATGATGTGCAAGTCATGTATCCCTGTATTTAATTGAAAATAATACAAAGACTAAATATAAAATGTTGAAACTGAGAAATGTTAGTCTTACATGCCCATTTTGACTTTGATGTTAGCAACATGTTTCAAAAAGCCTTCAAAGATGTGCAAGTCCCCTGTGCCATGTGCACTAATGCACCCCCATACCATCATGGATGCTGGCTTTCGAACTGTGTGCTGATAACAAGCCGATTGGTCCCTCTCCTCTGTAGTACTGAGGACACGGCATCCAAGATTCGTCCAATAATTTCAAAATTTTTATTTATCAGACCACAGGACAGTTTTTCACTTCACCTCAGTCCATCTTAAATGAGCTTGGGCCCAGAGAAGGCAACAGCGATTCTGGATGTTGTTTATATATGGTTTCTTCTTTGCATGGTCGAGTTTTAACATGCATCGGTGGGTGCAGTGACATACTGTGTTCACAGATAATGGCTTTCAGAAGTGTTCCTGGCCCATGCAGTGATGTCCACCACAGAATCGTGTCTGTTTTTAATGCAGTGCTGTCTGAGGGCCCGAAGATCACGGCCATCCAATATTGGTTTTCGGCCTTGTCCCGTGCGTACAGAGATTTCTGTACTGCAGATGATGAGATCCCCAAAGTCTTTACAATTTTACGTTGAGAAACGTTATTCTTAAATTGTTGCACCATTTGCCTGCGCAGTCTTTCACAGAGTGGTGAACCCCTCCCCGTCTATACTTCTGAAAGACTCTCTGGGATGTTCTTTTTATACCCAATCATGTTGCCAAATAACCTAGTTGTGAGATAAACCTAGTTGTGAGATTAACCTAGTTGTGAGATTTTCTACCAGATTTGTTTTTGCATTGTACAACTTTTCCAGTCTTTTGTTGCCTCTGTCCCAGCTTTTTTGAAATGTGTTGCTGGCATCAAATTGAATGGGGCATATCTTTTTCATGAAACAATAACAGTTCTCAATTTCAACATTTTATATGTTGTCTTTGTACTATTTTCTATTGAATATTGGGTGTAAATGATTTGCACATCATTGCATTCTGTTTTTCTTTACACAGCGTCCCAACCTTTTTGTAAACAGGGTTTTTTATGTATACACCTTACTGTACACTTGAGGGAAATTGTTTTGTGATTGTGAAATGAAACTATATATTACAAATACTACACTGATATTTCATAAATGGATAAGTCTCCACCCCTGTAAGTTAATACTTGGTAGAAGAAATGTTGTGAAGTTTCAGCTATGAGTCTTGGATTAGGTTTTTACCTTTAGTTGTTAAAGGCAATATTGGACTGTTCAAGCTCTGTGAGGTTACATGGGTTATGACTTTAATTTGTGTCTGGGCCACTAAAGGAAAATTACATTTCTGTACACTGCTCAGATCATTTCCCTCCCATAATTGTTGCTGATGAGAAACATCCCCATAACATGATGCTGTCACCACCAATCCACTAAGTAGAGATGTTGTTATTTGTTAGATGTGTTGTCTGTTCATCAGATGTTACCCAAAAAGTTAAATTTTCATCAGTCATACAAACTTCTTACCACATAGATACACAGTCTACTGAGTGATTTTCATCATACTTCATTACAATTCATGGAGCGCCTGCCATCCGCCTCTTGGTCACCTCTCTGATCAGTCTCCTACTTGCCTGGTCATCCAGTTTGAATGGACAGCCTGATCTAGGCATTGTCTTGGTGGTGCCATACGCCTACCAGTTGCTAATAATAGTTTTTACCATGCTCCAAGGGATATCCAAGGCCTTTGAAATCTTTTTATACCCACCCCGATCTGCCTTTCCACACTTACGTTCCTTAGTTCTTTTGAAAGCTCCCTGGTGCTCATGGTTGAACATTTGCTTTCAGTTCACTACCCAACAGCAGGAACCTTCAGAAACTGCAGAATTTATCCTGAAACCACGTGCATCACTATAATTCAACACAGAAGGAGGCCAAAAATAACTTTGTTAGGGATTGTCGAAGGTATTTGGGTGCACCTAAATCCTAATTTAAATGCATGAAACTCTGAGGCACTGACATGACGAAATGTGAAAAAAGGTTGGTGGACCGAATTCCAAAGCCAGCAGGGTGAACAAAAATGTGTCCTTAACCCCAAAATTCCCTGTTCCCCCAATATGGCAGAAGTTCATTTCCGGTTGGGTAACTAAAAGAATGTATACTTTATACCAGTTCCCATTCTCCAATCTTCAGACAGGCTGTAGATCCCAGGGTTGAGATTTGGGATCTGCATTTCTATCACACACCCATGGCTTCCACACGTGGCCTTTGCATGGGGAACTCCAACCATGGTATTAATTGACCCGTGTTGTGAGAGGGCCGTGTGGATCTCAACACAGCTTCTTTTTTTTTACGTCGAATGGCACATGGTTACGTGAAGACGAAGCCGTCCAGTGAAGCAGAGCTAACTGGGAAGAGGTCAACGGTTACTAAGGAAGCGTGGAACAAAGTGAATTTCTTTTTCCTTTTCCCTGATGCATTAGGCACGGTCTCCTGCAGGAGCTAATCTCCTGTGGCATGAATAGTGTGGCTGTATTACAGTGTCTCCTGTTGAATGACCGAAGAGAAGGTTTTAATTTCCAGGCTCCAGACATTTTCCACCAGTTCCACAGCGTCCTTTGGTGGCACCGGCACGTGATTGGGTGGTGGTTGAGTGGTGAGTGGTGGCACTGGCACATGATTGGGTCGCACCCCACATTTTTTTTTATCATACATGTATTAATGTAAAACATTTGGCATATTAGATGTAGTAATTATACATTCAGTGAGTTCATCCGATTTCATGTTTTCAATGCTGTCCCTTACATCTCTGTGGGCAGACAACAACTCCATGAATAAGCACATGCTGTAAGCAACTGGAATCCACTAATGTTGCAGTCACTCTTATCCAGAGCAACGCACAGTAGTGAATGAGTGGTGAATGCATACTTTTTCATACTTTTCTCTCTGGTCCACGTGGGAATCAAACACACAACGTTGTGTTGCAAGCACCATGCTCTTACAATGTCCTGAACTCTGACATTGGGATTTTTAGAAGCCTCCCTGGTATTCATAACCAGCTCAGGCAACTGCATTGCAGGCTGAGACCACCCTCATTGGGAGAGGATGTATCAGAAATTCTGTATGTTTTCTATTCCCGACCAAGAATGAAGTTTGCAGGGCTGTTGTTGGCATAGAGGCTGGGTTTTGAGAAATAAGTTGTGGCCAATCAGAACATCCGCCGTAACTAAATAATGTGGTTGAAGTTGTGTTTATAGTCTTACGCACTGCCTTAGAAATGCCATTGTAAGTCTTTTATTGTTTTCTTTGGAATAGCCTAAATCATAGATACTTTCGCTAAATATGTTAACTAGATCCACACTGGTCTTAAGTGCTTGCATGACTTGCATGACTTCAGCCTGGAATTAGAAGAGGGCAAATCATCTGATTTGAGAGTACATTATCAATCCAAACCATCTGACATGACAGTACATTACCAATCCAAGCCAGCTGATGACAATACATTACCAATCCAAGCCAGGTGATATGACAGTACATTACCAATCCAAGCCAGCTGATGACAATACATAACCAATCCAAGCCAGGTGATATGACAGTACATTACCAATCCAAGCCAGGTGATATGACAGTTGTTGTGGAAATTTCTTTAACCAATGTATTCTCACTGATTAAAGGACTGAGAGCCCCTTATTCCATCACACAGTACATGACCAATCCAAGCCAGGTGATATGACAGTACATTACCAATCCAAGCCAGCTGATGACAATACATAACCAATCCAAGCCAGGTGATATGACAGTACATGACCAATCCAAGCCAGGTGATATGACAGTACATGACCAATCCAAGCCAGGTGATATGACAGTACAATATCAATCCAAGCCAGGTGATATGACAGTACATTACCAATACTGGCCCAAATACCAATTACCAAGTAGGACACCAGCAAATGTGCATTTCAAACTAGCACCAGCTAAAAAGAAAGAATGAGAGAGAATAGGGGAGAGTGAAATCATGCGGAATGAGAGAGCAAATCTAGGGCCTCCGTCACACAAAGTTGATGATTAACAATGTCATTTAGTCCCTCTGCACACCATTCTCACATGAGCCAAGGTGAAAGAAAGCAGACAGACAATCCCAGAGACAGACAATCACAGACCGTCACAGACAGACAATACAGTCACAGATAATCGCAGATAGACAATCACAGACTGTCACAGACAGACAATACAGTCACAGACAATCACAGAGACAAACAATCAGAGAGACAGACAATACAGTTACAGACAGTCACAGACAGACAATACAGTCACCAACAGACAATCAAAGATAGACAGTCACAGACAAACAGAGGCAGACAATACAGTCACAGACAGACAATCACAGAGACAGACAATACAGTCACAGAGACAGACAATCACAGAAACAGACAGATTATCACAGATAGACTGTCACAGACAAACAGAGACAGACAATACAGTCACCAACAGATAATCACAGATAGACAGTCACAGACAGACAATCACAGACATACAATACAGTCACAGACTGACAATCACAGAGACAGACAGTACAGTATTGTCTCTGAAATGACAATAAACCCCCTAACCCTCTGGGTAAACCAGGGCCTTGGTGTACTGAGTATCCAAAGACTTTCCCTGAACGCCAGTACTTCATTATCCATCTTATTGTTTTGTTTGTGGTTTGCTTTTTCTATTTTTCCGGACATTAGAAAATGGTCTCTATCCAACTGCAGATAGACACTGGCAGTGTTTTACACCATTTGATCTAGAGAGCATTCACATAACAGATTGCCTGTCAGATGAATGTCCCCCTGAAGCGTCAACAGCCTCAGAGACATCTGTTTTTCAGCACCACGCTGCAGTTTAAAGTGACGACGTCATGGAGGACGATGGACGCGGTTATGTAGCTGCCTATACCGCGAATGCAACAAATGCACCGTCTGAATCACACAGGCGACAGACTGCGGAAAAGATGAACAGCAAGCGGGGTGGATGGATGGGAATGGGTGACTGGATGGACTTGATGGATTGATGAGTGTCAAGAGACAGAAACATGATGGATGGTTCACCGACGGAATGCAGCCAAGTGAGATCAGACGAAGAGTTAGGAACCTGCCCCAATCTGAGACTTACTAAAGGTTCTGCCCTCCCTATGAAACTTGGCGCTGTCAGAACAGAGGACATTGTCCCTTGGTTAATAGGTTCTGGTTCCAAACAAAGACATTAGAATGTCTATTTCCCGTCAGCCGCTGTGGATGAACAGCAGTGGGCCAACATTCCAACCTCTGCCCCAGCCTCTACCCCCACACTGGTCTACATATCTGCCCTACCCCTGGGCCCAGCCTCTGCCCCAGCCTCTGCCCCAGCCTCTACCCCCACGCTGGTCTACATCTCTGCCCTAACCCTGGGCCCAGCCTCTGCCCCAGCCTTTACCCCCACGCTGGCCCACACCTCTGCTCCACCCCTGGGACCAAGCTTTGCCCCCAGCCTCTACCCCAATGCTGGACCACACTTCTGCTCCACCCCTGGCTCCAGCCTCTGCCCCACCCCTGGCCCCAGTCTCTGTCCCACGTCTGGCCCCTGTCTCTGCCCCAACCCTGGGCCCAGTCTCTGCCCCACCCCTGGGCCCAGTCTTTCCCCCACCCCTGGGCCCAGTCTTTCCCCCACCCCTGGGCCCAGGCTCTGCCCCACCCCTGGCTCCAGTCTCTGTCCCAAACCTTGACCTTTCCCTGGCCTGGTTGGCTTGTAGACGGTGTCTATAAAGTTCCAGGGTTGGACAGACAAAGGTCACCTATTCAGGCGAGGGACAATCGAGTCATGGATTCCTGGAACAGTTATGAATTCAATCAGCCTTTTATGAGAGCTCAAAAGGAGGGTAAAAAGTGAATCAACTGTGCCTAATGTTGGCGGATGACCAGTGGTTGACGTCAGAATATCTAAGCTCAAATAGCAGCTATCTGATGAGGCAAACCGCCTTTGTGACTGAGTTTGGGTTACATGATCAGATATAATTGATCCAACAACAACACATTGGTTACCTTACTTCATGCATTCAATGGACAAGTTTTGGAATATGTCCATGCTTTGGTTAAGTATTTGCTGCACAAATCTTACAGGATGTAAGATTATGTATACTATATATGTATATATTAATAATATGTATTATAATGTATTATTATTATTATGTATTATATTGTATATGTATATATCAATAATATGTATTACAATTTTAGCTTACTGTATTATCATTATAGTTTAATGTATATATTCTCTATATATATTTTATTACATTTTTATTTGATAGTTTGTTTATTAAATATTATTATTTTCCTATTTCTTATTTTATTTTTCATGAACTTTGAGATTATTCCTCTATAATGAGAAGCGTTTTACAAACGCAATAAATTATTATTATTATTATTGCATTGATACTTTTTCGTACTATTCTGAAGCTCAGGAAAGGCCTTTGATGATTCAAAGGACCTACAAAATAAGTGGGCATCGTTGTACTAATTGGAAATAATAAAGAATTTATGAACAGCATACTGATCATCAATCATTAGTCCCATATTTGTAAATGTTCGTAACCTACCCATCGAGCCATAAACATTCAATGTGGATTCATGAGACCATTCATGAGACGTTTAATATTGGCCAGTGTGTCTGGTGTTCAACCTTCTCATATTCTTCCACGGTAAGCCCTCTCTGCCCTCGTAACAGGAACCTTTTAGCCGAACCCCACCGCTTGGTGGACTTCTAGGCGCTGGATCCTTCTGAGCACCGTGTCGACCACCACAGTTTGGGTCTGGGCGCTGACTAGAAGGGATTGGGGCGTCAGGTTCATGAGTGCGTCCTCACGCATTGACCCATGTGACTTCCTGGTTGCAAGAGCAGGGCGAAAAAAAGGCCTTGTGGCTTGACGTGGATGCCTGTGAGGAAAACACCACCATCTTTAACTGTCCCGAATCGGTTGGAAATGAACAATTCCTTGTGACGGAATTTGGGGAAGAGAGAAAGCGGTTACATAAGGGGAATGTCATCCAAATAAACAGTTACAAAGAACCTAATAAGGGAATTACCGCTGTTCCCCATTAGCTACTGCCAAAATTAACAGCTTCTCTTCCTGGGGTCCAGAGAAATTATTTTTCAGTAGTAATGAAGGAATAAAAGAAATACAAAAATTTCTGTCCAGCCAGCTGTTGTAAGCTATATCTCCTGTTTCATGATTAGTTTGAATTATGAGTTTTAAGAGGCTGATGGCAAAACATTCCTGTTTCAACTCATCCTACAAGTATTTATTTTATCCTCCAGTCTTAAGTGGGCTTTAGCAGTTGCTGGAATATCTACCTACAACATATCCATCTTTATAAGAAAGTAACTGGTCAAACACAACATGATGCGTAAACAATTCATGCATCATGTTAGAGTTCTGGATCAATATTGATATCAGGACTCTACAATGTACAGTATTGTGAAAAAGGAAATCCCCCGCAAACTTTTTTTAGCAGAGGATCTTGTAAAGTTGTGGTGTTGTGTGGCAAGACTCAGTTCTTCTGATATGTTTTTCAGGGCAGAGGGTTCATCCTTCCTGACCTCCCATGTAGGCCAAGTTTGTGCCTTATCTTACTGACAGCTAACTCATGCACTTTGATTATGGCGGGAGGCCTGCACATCCCTTGATGTTACCCTGGGGCTCATAAAGACTTCTATGGGCATCTTTCATTCAGCTCTAGGCCTGAATATGTTGAGACAACCTGTCCAATGCAGATTGCCAGTGGTCTGGAACTTTCTACATTTGTAGATGCTCTGTTGGACAATGGAATGAGCTATTTCATATTGCTTGGAAATGGCTTTGTAACTCCTCCCAGACTCATGGGCATCAGTAATCTTTCTTCTGAGGGCCCAGGATAGGTCATTTGTTCTGGGCATTACGTGTTACAACACATACACATGGCATCGACCAGACCACACCAAGTTTCTAAACTTTATGGAAGGCTGGGCCCTCCCAAATTTAGCTTGGCATTTGTTTTGTTGCACCGCATTCCAATTTTACCCATTTTATGTGACGTGAAATTTTTCTTCATAAAGAAACTGCATTTCTGTTTATTTTCATGTAAAAAAGATTAATGTTTATTTTCTTGCGTGACTTGTTCAATTGGGATAGCTTTATTAACAAATTTGGTTGGAATTTAGCTCAAATTTAATTTTTTTTTACAAATATAATGAGAACTATCTGGGGGTTGTAATTACACTGAACAAATTTATAAACACAACACTTTCGTTTTTGCCCCCATTTATCATGAGCTGAACTCAAAGTTCTCTATGTACACAAAAGGCCTATTTCTCTCAAATATTGTTCACAAATCTGCCTAAATCTGTGTTAGTGAACGCTTCACCTTTGCAGAGATAATCCATCCACCTCACAGGTGTGGCATATCAAGATGCTGATTAGACAGCATGATTATTGCACAGGTGTGCCTTAGGCTGGCCCCAATAAAAGGCCACTCTAAAATGTGCATTTCCATCACACAGCACAATGCCACAGATGTCGCAGAGACTGGATTTTCTCTAGCATGTCCCAGATGAACAATGACGTAGAGGGGATTTAGTATCCGAGGAGACATACCCATTAGGCTAAGTACTTGTCAACGAGTCTGGAGAGTGCAGGTGGTGGTAAAAGGTTTTTTGAATGTTTACTTCCAACACTCCAAATGTAGACATCATCAATGTCTAAAAAAAAACTATGTTTGGATACAGAGCTGCACAAATGGAAGAGGGATACAGTGGAAGGCTTTACAGAGTTTATACTCATGTCTTAGCGTGTTTTTTGAAACCCCCGGGACAAGTATAATGATTAAGAGACTTGAGACAGCAACATTTACAACATCACTGACACAGGTTGGAGAGACCTCGACTCTTTGTGAGTGAAGAAATACTACAGACATTCAGACTGCAGGGATCACAGGTCACAGTCGGCCTATGTGAAATATCATCATGCTCTTGGGAATTGTTTTTAGTTTTGGGGGCGGTACCAGCAGATATGATCAAGATAGGTTGTTTCAATGTATAAAAAAAAACGAAATCAATAACATGATAAAATACAGGGGGAAACAGTTTAATCTGAGGACAGAAACAAATAATAAAAGGAAATAAAGAAATGAAAATATAATAGGGGGATTAGGAATTATGCAAGAAACGTTATATGTTAATCTCCACTTAACGATGGTTAAGCTGATCCACTCCCTAAACAAACAAAAAAAAAGACTAGGGAGGCAAAACTATTGAGAAGGAATGTGTCCTTAGTAGGGAATTTTCTTAGAGGCCTGCCAGCCTAGCAGTGTTCTCTTACAAAGGTCTGTACAGTCCAAAATTAGATTCTAATGTTTATCTACCAGCAATCAGAGAATGGAAAAATCCCCAATAAACATGATGTTGTCCATGTAGGGCTGCGGCTAAAAGAAGTGCACCACAAGAAGACACTGTGAAAACAACCTGCTGTGTATCAACACATGGCACAGTTTCGGCCTGGTTGTTTTCAGATGGTCCTATCCATCACCTCCAGACGGACGGGATGTTTTCACCGCTACTCTTCTCAATCACGGCTGTGTGATCAGACGACGGGGTCAAAATCATCAGACATGAAACGTACTGGAACTGACGGGGACTAGCTGAATTTTCAAATAGGAAATGTAGCCATTTTACAATCCAAAGCATTTTGGTTCGTTACGCTCCAACATGTAGGTATTAGGGCAGTAAAACCCTGGGTACTTCCCCCCAAAAAATCCTGACTTTCCAGCAACGGCCAAACTGGGATTTCGGCAAATCCCAGGAATTTTTTGACGGTTGTAAATTTTTACCCCCCGATCCCATGGTACCTGTATCTTCAGCATGGTGCTTTGGTCCTCCAAGGCCCGCAGGCAGGGCAGCTGTTTCCGGTTGACAGCTATCTGTCGTCCTTCCTCCTGGACGACCATCCGCAGGCTGTGAATCTCCTCCTCCAGCGCCTGCATCTCCATGTTGCCGGCTCTGATCAGGCCCTCTTGAACGTTCACCTTCTCGTAGAAGACGCATATCTCCTCCTCGCGCTCCAGCAGCTGAACACCTCTGAGCGAGAGAAGGAGAGATTGTAAAACCTCTTACGGCTAAGTTAGTTTTTCGCAAATTAATGACCGAATGGCGGTCCTTGTCGTCTACGCCTCGGCGGTACGAAGTGTACTACACTTGAACCAGGATTGGAGAAGGGACTGAAATGTACCGCTGCGTAGTTTTGCAATGTAATTGGTACCAGTGACTGAGAATAGTTTCATTTTCTAGCAATTTTTTGTATTTCTTTGTTTTGATTTTTATGTTTTAATGTTTTCTTTCTTTTTTCCCCCCACTTGTAATATTATTTTGGGATTTTCTTGCTGTAATATGTCTGCTGTTATACAAAGCCCTGGGTGGTGGGAAAAAAGGCAGAAAGCAATTTGTTTAAGGGATGGGGTTGAAAAGGGGGTCGTGAATTCACTGTGTGAATTGATTTACTGCTCTAAACCACATTGATCCATGTTGTAAACAACAAATTTGATTCCCTCAAGTAACTGTCCGCATCTGTGTTGCATGAACTTCTTAGTGAACACTCTTTTTATGCACATTGTAGTTCATCCAAAAACGATCCCCTTGGAGATCTCCTTGGAGTGTACTTTTTGTAAATGTAGCATAGCTGTGCTTCCTTAAAAAGTAACGATTGAGGCTGTACTGACATAGCTAAAGATATATGTTGGTTGTTTTCCTCAACAATGCCCACAAGCTTCACTGAAGTATTCAGCTATAATGTATTGTAAGCACAAATGCTAATTCACCCCATGAAAAATGTTGTTCTCATGTATTTGCATTATTTAACAATGTATACTTTTGTGAGTCCCTGTAAATATTGGACTGACTGACTGAATGACTCTTGTTAAGGCTGATTAGTGGAATGACTGTCAGGGCTCACGTCTCGTTACGGCTGATTGGTGTACTGACTGTCATGGCTCACCTCTCGTTATGGCTGATTGGTGGACTGACTGTCAGGGCTCACCTCTCGTTACGACTTTGCACTGCCATGTCTTGGCTCTTCCTCATCTGTAGCAGGTTCTGTTCCTGGTAGTTGATCATGTGGGTCAGGTTGACCAGGTTCAGCTTCTGCTCCTCCCTCTTCTGCCTCAACCCCTGCAGCACCCAGGACACCTTGGAGACAGGATTGGGACAACACAGAACCCTTACTGATCGGGACAACACAGAACCCTTACTGATAGGGACAACACAGAACCCTTACTGATCGGAACAACACAGAACCCTTACTGATAGGGACAACACAGAACCCTTACTGATCGGAACAACACAGAACCCTTACTGATCGGGACAACACAGAACCCTTACTGATCGGAACAACACAGAACCCTTACTGATCGGGACAACACAGAACCCTTACTGATCGGGACAACACAGAACCCTTACTGATCGGGACAACACAGAACCCGTACTGATTGGAACAACACAGAACCCTTACTGATAGGGACAACACAGAACCCTTACTGATAGGGACAACACAGAACCCTTACTGATCGGAACAACACAGAACCCTTACTGATAGGGACAACACAGAACCCTTACTGATAGGGACAACACAGAACCCTTACTGATCGGAACAACACAGAACCCTTACTGATAGGGACAACACAGAACCCTTACTGATCCGGACAACACAGAACCCTTACTGATCGGAACAACACAGAACCCTTACTGATCCGGACAACACAGAACCCTTACTGATAGGGACAACACAGAACCCTTACTGATCCGGACAACACAGAACCCTTACTGATCGGAACAACACAGAACATTTATTGATCCGGACAACACAGAACCCTTACTGATCGGAACAACACAGAACATTTATTGATCAGGAAAACACAGAAAACGTACTGATCGGGAAAACACAGAACATTTATTGACTGGGACAACACAGAATATTTATTGATTGGGAGAACACAACATAATACTCTCAGAACTGTGGGACATACTGTTTTTTGGGGGTTAAGCGAGGTCAACTTTATTGATAAGGATTATAGAGCATGGAAAGAAAGACAAATCACCTTAGAGACGTCCTTCCTTAGACTGTCCCTGATAATGTGGCAGTGGATACGCTTCAGACGGGACTTCTGGAGCAGTCTGGGAATGAACAAAGACACATGTAAGGAAGCAGGTGGACCAGTACTGCAGCAGTGGACAGCAGCTGGACGCCAACCAGCAGGACGCCAACCAGCAGGATGCCAAGGAGCAGGATGCCAACCAGCCGGACGCCAACCAGCAGGATGCCAACCAGCCGGACGCCAACCAGCAGGATGCCAACCAGCAGCCATATGAACAACCCAACTCAGAAAACCCACTGCGAAACGACTGCTTCAAGGTCTCCAAAGTGAGTGACATCACATCACCCATTAAAATGCTACTAGTTTGTGTCGCTAGCTGGCTAACCATTTCACAGGAGCTACACAGGCACACGGAAAAGTCTAAGGTTGGGAGGGTGAGCTCAGTCCAGGTAGAACACCGCAGAGTACATTTCAGTGTAGACTTCCTGGTTGAGCAAGCAGCGTGATTAGAGCCAGAACAGCATGTGTTTCTGAAGACACATATCTCAACACTGATTGTCCCGAGTACCAAATGGGATTGGCTACGATGAAGCAGAGGGGCCTTAGTCGTGATTTGGTATCACAACAACGGGGAGAAGAATCTGGTAAAAGTAAAAACAAAAGGCAGCTGGGGAAATTCTGAAGCATTTTTTAGCTATGTGTCTCACTTTTCCTTGTTGAAGGCCTGCGTACGGAGGATCTCGTACTCGTTTGTCAGCATCTTTAAATGTTCCCTCATCTCATTGGCTCTCTTGGATCCCCTCTGTATGAGCGTTAAGTACTTGTTTCTCTCCACCTTGATGTTGTCATACAGCTTAGCAAACATGCGCAGCCTGGAAACAGAGAAGGTGGGGAGAGAGAGAGAGAGAGAGAGGGGAGAGATGAGAGGAAGAGGAGACAGAGAGAGAAGAAAGAGGAGAGGGGAGAGAGAGTGCACAGGGTAACTTTTACTTTGCGGATCCCGGTCTCTCTCTCTCCTTTTCCAGCCCAGAGTGAAGGAAGGATACCTGGCCTGGATCTCCTGGTGCTGCTTCTTGTGTTCCTGGATCACCAGACCTTTGCCTGTCAGCTCTTGCTTGAAGCGATTGCATCTTTGCTGTTGACACATTTAAATAATACAGAATGTGAATTTCTTCTGTCGTTTACCAGAGTGTGTGTGTTGTGTGTGTGTGTTGTGTGTGTGTTGTGTGTGTGTGTTGTGTGTGTGTTGTGTGTGTGCTACCTGAGCCTTGACTAGTTCCCTGGACTTCTGCTCTCTCTCGTCAGCTTTAATCTGAGTCAGACAGTTGAGGGAGTGCAGCTCCTCTCTGCGTCGGTGTGACTCCCTCACCAGCTCCTGTTCCTGTTTGACACACTGCTCCACTAGCTGGGCCTCCACCTGGGTTGCCGACCGCTGTGTGAAACACACATTCACGCAAATAAAACACAAGGCCGCGCACACGTGCACATTTACACCATACACAAACAAACAAACACCCAATTTGAATGCACAGTGTGACGTTTACCTGATCAATCCAATTTCTCTTGAGCTTTTCCACTTCTAGCTGTAACTCCTGTCTCCTGTTCAGAATCCCATCCCCTTTGGGTAGAGCATCCCACTGAAAGAGCAGACCAACAGGACCAGGTCACACAGACCAACAGGACCAGGTCACACAAACCAACAGGATCAGGTCACACAGACCAACAGGACCAGGTCACACAAACCAACAGGATCAGGTCACACAAACCAACAGGACCAGGTCACACAAACCAACAGGATCAGGTCACACAAACCAACAGGACCAGGTCACACAAACCAACAGGATCAGGTCACACAAACCAACAGGACCAGGTCACACAAACCAACAGGATCAGGTCACACAAGCCAACAGGACCAGGTCACACAAACCAACAGGATCAGGTCACACAAACCAACAGGACCAGGTCACACAAACCAACAGGACCAGGTCACACAGACCAACAGGATCAGGTCACACAAAGCGTCATTACAATGCCATCACCAAAAACACATGGTCCGTGTCCATATGACCAGGAGCCGTGTGCTACAGTGAGGTCCGGGGTGGAGGGACCGACACGAGCTGTTAGACAACACGGTCTTATAATAAATAATCACTGTTAATCAATACACCCCATGGGTATCGTTCCGCCGGGTTTGTGGTCTTCCACAACACAAAGCTTTATGTTAAAGCAGTCAGTCATCCTGTCACTCTGCATCGGCGTTTTACGGTTCTATTATCGTATGGAACCCATTAACGTAAAACCAGCAAGATCCCTCGGCTACGGCACGTTGTTCCGTACAACCGTGGCAGATGGCAAAAGGTAATTAGATCATAACTCATGGAATGTATTCTCAAACTTAATGACGGATACATGAGCGAAAATGGACTCCATGAAACAGTGCTGTGTAAAAAAAAAAAGAAAGTGAAATAGCGTGAGGGGAAGACAGGAATGCGTCACCACACCAGTGCCTTGCAGATTTTATGGTGCAACATTTGCTGACAGTTTTCCAGTTCCTCTTTTTTGTTTGTTCGGCGGTGTCCCACATCAACGTGTGCAAACCTGAGAGCAACATGAGTCAGTGACACTCTGATCTCTGGATCCATCATCACAGAAACAAAGACTATTGGGGGGAAACGTCAACCAAATAATATCACTCAAATGACACGTTGAGGAGACAGAGAGAGAGAGAGATGGAGGAAGAGAGGGAGAGAGGATGGAGAGAGAGCAGAGGAGAGAGAGATAGTATTTCCAGGAATCCCCAATCATTAAAGACCAATGACCATGGATGTGGTGGAGCAGGAAATGTCCTCAGGAGCTGTTAGCTGACCTTTGACTTGCTGCATGCAGCAGAGCAATTGGCCAGCACCTTGGTGGTTGACCTATGAACTCACCGTAGACCTGGTCTGGGTATCTGTGGTGACCTATGAACTCACCGTAGACCTGGTCTGGTCGTGCAGCTGCTGAGTGGGCACTAGGGCTTCTTGGGCCACCCTGAGCTGAAGCTCAACCTTCTTCAGCTCTCTGAGCTGCCTGTCATGTTCCCGCTGATTCCATGCCAGTCTCTTGTGCACACTCTTTTTTTCCACAATGCACTGGCCGATGTTGATGTCCAGCATACCTCTGAGCGACAAAGAGAGAGTTACAGAGAGAGGAAGACAAAGAGAAACAGGCAGATATATTTGGAAATACACAGAGGGAGAGACTTCATAGGAAAAAACTGTTTTCGTCTTTCAGGACGGCCTTCTCCCGTTACTTCTGCCAAAAAATTACATTCAGCCTAAAACAATAGTCACATGCACACAGTTCCCATCTCAGTGTCTTCATAGTAAAAACCTTTGTTTAGTGCCTTCCTTATGCTGTAACCTGAAAAGAAAGAGGGTCAACAAGAAGACATTTGACCCTCTATGGAAAAAAGTGATTTTGACAAGGGTACATTTTCTTTTGTCAAGAAAATTTACCCATCTGGATCACTGTTTCCCAATCCTGGTCCTGGGGACCCAAAGGGTGCACGTTTTTGTGCTGACACTCATACAGCTGTTTCAAATACTGCCCTACTGCTTACACACTTGATTGATGTAATCAACCTATTATCAAGTCTTTAATTTGAATCAGGTGTGTGAGTGCTAGTGCAAAAACAACAATGTGCACGCCTTTGGGTCCCCAGGACCAGGATTGGGAACAGTGCTCTAGATAAAGACAGTTGCCCCTCTAGGTGAAGACAGCTGACCAGCTAGATAAAGACAGTTGCCCCTCTGGATAAAGACAGTTGCCCCTCTGGATAAAGAAAGACAGTTGACCCTCTAGGTAAAGGCAGTTGCCACTCGAAGTGAAGATAGTTGCCCCGATAGGTAAAGACAGTTGCCCCGATAGGTAAAGACAGTTGCCCCTCTAGGTGAAGACAGTTGACCCTCTAGTTGAAGACAGTTGACCCTCTAGGTGAAGACAGTTGACCCTCTAGGTGAAGACAGTTGACCCTCTAGATAAAGACATTTGCCTCTCTAAGTGAAGACAGTTGCCCCTCTAAATGAAGACAGTTGCCCCTCTAGATAAAGACTGTTGTTCGTCTAGGTGAAGACAGTTGACCCTCTAGACTAAGACAGTTGCCCCTCGAGATAAAGAAAGACAGTTGACCCTCTAGGTAAAGGCAGTTGCCCCTCTAGGTGAAGACAGTTGACCCTCTAGGTGAAGACAGTTTCCCCTCTAAGTGAAGACAGTTGCCCCTCTAAATGAAGACAGTTGCCCCTCTATATGAAGACAGTTGCCCCTCTAGGTAAAGACATTTGCCTCTCTAAGTGAAGACAGTTGCCCCTCTAGGTAAAGACAGTTGCCCCTCTAGATAAAGACTGTTGACCCTCTAGGTAAAGACAGTTGCCCCTCTAGATAAAGACAGTTGCCCCTCTAGATAAAGACTGTTGACCCTCTAGATAAAGACTGTTGACCCTCTAGTTAGACAGTTGACCCTCTAGTTAGACAGAAGACCCTCTGGGTCAAGACAGCTGACCCTCTAGGTAAAAACAATTGAAAATAAGATTGGTAAAAACATTTACAAAAGGATAATATTCTGTGCATCCTCACCTCTGTCCCAACAGAAGGACCTCCTTCTCCTTGGCCATGTTCTGTTCTGTCTGCAGCATGGAGTGCTCCCTCTCAGCAGCCTCCACGTGTGCCCTGCGCCCCTCCACCTCCCTCATCACCTCCCTCTTCTCCTCCTCCAGAGAGCGGCAGTGGGCCTCAGTCTTCTTCTGCTGAGCTGCCATCTCAGACAGCTGCTGGTCTAGGGCCGCCATACGTTTCTCCACCTCCCTGGCCAGCAGAGGAACCCAGAAGGAGACAGGTACTGGAGACGTTAGACCGCGGCATTCCTCTCCTCCCAAAGAGACTGACATACATACAGATGCTGTGTCTTAATTTAAATCAGTTTCTCACTCGAGGAAAATAATTCTGGACAGGATTACAATGTTTTCGCGTGTCCGTTCGTAATGCAAGCTCCGCCCTCTTTCTGACTAAAATGCTAATTGAGCCAACCAATCACATGCCTTTCTTCACCAGAAGGATAATAGTGTCCTGTACCCAAAAGGGCTTTTAACAAGCACTTCATGTCTATTTCACAAAAACCAAAAACACAAAACCAGAGACAATGGCATCATTACAGCAGGTTTTGAACATAAATGTCTGCTGGACAGTAGAGGACAGTTACCTCCAGGCCTGTTCCTCAAACGCTACCGTCCTGTATGTTTTCAATCCAACCCTGATTTAGTTCAACTGGTTCTAATTAGCTGGTGAGATATTTAGGTCTTGGTTAACTGGGATTGGATCAAGGACTTACTGCAAGGCAGCTCTCCTGGAACAGGCTTGGAGATCAGTGTGTAAGGTGAGAACTGAACTCAGAAGAGCATAAAACAAGTGTAGATTTGACCAGTGTTTATTTGAACACGTGGTTGTTGGTATTGATATTGGTATTAATCACTTCCATAACTCATGACATGGGCAGAGTTCCCTTATTAGTCGTAGCTACATAGTGACTCATAACAGGACATAGTTCCTTCATTAGTAGTAGCTACACAGTGACTCATACCAGGGACATCGTTTCTTTATTAATAGTAGCAGAGTTTATGGATGAATCTATGTAGCAAAAGGTACTTATCCCTAACTACTAAAGGTAGAAGTTAGGGTTAATATAAATTGTAGTTGCTACATATATTGCAGGACTACGGGTACCTTTGTAAAGAATTCAGACCCCTTCGCATTTTGTGTTGTTAAAGACCTCATTTACATTTGAATAAATATATAGTTTATTGCTATCAGTCTACACCCAATACCCCATAATGATGAAGGGAAAACAGATTTCAAACATTTGTGCCAGATATATGTATATTTTATGTACAGAAGAATTCATAAATCATCCAAACTGCTATGACTCTCAGAGTAGCCACATTTCTTAAACCCCACTGTTCATCAGAAACCAGATGCTTTGTTATTGTCCTAAAACGACTGAAATGTAAACGTACATTACCAGGCCTGCACATTCATTCACAACCAAATCTGACGTACATCTTTCTCCTGTTGATCCTGTCAGTCTCCTTCCCCAGCTGGCCGGGTACAGAGAGAAGCTGGGCCAGCTCAGCCTGGTGACACAGAGACACACGCATTCCTCTGAGAAATTCACTGCTGAGAACATGATCTTGCAAAATTGCATCAACACACAACATGTGAGCAGCTTTCGACAAGTCCTTTGACTTGGAATGTGTCATTTAAATGTGTCAAATAAAAGCATCCCCCTGTGAGTGATGTGTGCACAAGCTCAGGGCCGTCACCGAGAATGATGGGCCGCCGTTCAATACATGCCTGGGCCCCCTCACTTATGGATACATGCCAGGGCCCCCCTCACTTATGGATACATGCCAGGGCCCCCCTCACTTATGGATACATGCCAGGGCCCCCCTCACTTATGGATACATGCCAGGGCCCCCCTCACTTATGGATACATGCCAGGGCCCCCTAACTTATGGACGACACTGATTATCATATCCACCTTTTCCCATGTTAGCAACGGCCTGGCACAAGCGTGAGTAAATTGAGTTATATTTTCTGTGTGCATTTCTCTCTCTTTCTGGAGCATCCTTGGCATTTGGTATCACTGAAGGAAATCAGTCATTTTTTATGGCAACGCTGGTGTAATTAGGTTACCAAAGTGGCAAAAAAATTAATCTAAATCATCCTGTATATAAATAAAATAGGTATATTTTCAGATCTGCCTATGGACCCCTGTAGTACCCCACTGAACTAGCTAGAGTAGGCTACCTCACTAACTACCATGCAGCGACTAATCCACAGTTCCCACTTGACATCATCGTGATTCTTGGAAGAACCGGTCCACATTTAACATTTACATCATTTAGCAGGCACTCTCATTCTGGAGGAAACACAGCAGTGAGTGCAGATATTTTCATGCATTCTTATACTGGCCCCCTACGGGAATCGAACCCACCATCCAAGCGCCATACTCCACCAACCAAGCTAGACAATGCTCCTAGCCCCAAAATAACCCTTTGGAAATTAGTTTTAGTTCAGATTGTACCTTTTTATTTTTGATGATGTCCCTCTTGTCGTCCAGGTCCCTCTGCTCCCTGGCCATCAGTTTCTGCCTGGCCTCCTTGTCCTCCAGCAGGCTGCGTACCTCCTGCCTCCGCTGTGCCACCTCCTTCCTCAGCTCCTCGCAGCTCTCCTTCAGGGACTTGGCACGCATGTCCAGCTCCTGGTGAACACACAGAGTGATGTTAATGACGACAAAACATACACACACACACACACACACACAAACACACACAGTGATGTCAATGGATCTGGAGCATGATGACAAAACACACACACACACGTACATGCCTGTACACACACACACACACACACACACACACAAACAAACACACACACGCAAGTACACACACACACGTACAAACATTTAGATACACACACACACATACATGCCTGTACACACACACACACACACAGAGTGATGTCAATGGGTCTGGAGCATGACGACAAAACACACACACACGCATGTAAACACACTTGAAAGCTATTCTGAGCTGCTGTTCTAAGCTGAGTGTTAGATAAAGGCTGGCTTGTGATTTATGTGATGGTCTATCATTCTGCTGAACTGTTGATGGTTGGGTCCAGTTAATGTTCAGCTTGTAGTCAGGCCAAATGGAGCAAAACGTTTTCAAAGGCCCAATCTGAAACATCACAGGGGTCAATTATCTGAGCACAACCCCCCCCCCACACACACACACACACAGACATACACACCCAGCTACACACCAACCACTGCCACACACACACACACACGACCCTGACACACACTCACTCCCACATACACACCAACCACCTCCCGCACACACCCACAAACACACACACCAATTACCCCAACACACACAGACTCCCACAACTACCCCGGCCCCCCACACACAGGCGCACGTACACCCAGGTTTTTGTCTCAAAAACACTCCATGTGACTCTTTGCTTGGGGCGTGTCATGTACTTCCTTCTGATTTACTACTGTACCTCAAAACCTTGGAATGTCACATTGTGACGCCAACTGTGAGACAATGTGACAAATGATGCTAATGACCTGCTAGGAATTGGAAGTCAATAATTGAGTGTTGTTTCGGGATACATACAACAGGCTCCGGCGTGGCCTCACACTCTTTCTCCAGGCAACGCTTCTCTTCCTTAAGACTGTGAAAAGATGAGCAGTCATTAAGAGGCCGGTCATTTCTACTCTAATTTCCGATAACAATTTTGAGGAACTGAGACACATGATTAAGAGGAAGGAGGTTTGACAGAAGCAGCCGATTGCTTTCCGGAATTACAATACAGCAGCAAACATTTAACACAACTCAGGTCTTTGACATAAGAAAGGGAGAATGGCCGAGCAGATTGATAGCATATTCATTGCAATATCTGACTTTCAGATAAGTGGCAGTGCAAAAACTAAAAATGTTCTTTGAAAAACAATTTGTCATCGTGGCTGGCTGTGTATTTGACCTCCATCAACTCTATCAGCGATTTACTCTGAGTTCAGAGTTTTACAAGCTCCAGTGTTGGATATTAAAGTCCTGACACACCTTAAAAATCCCTGGGTGGAAAATATTGCTGGGTGGATAAACACCATCCAACTACAGGCTCTTTTCAAAGCACTTTCTTGATATTCCACTGGAAGAACTGCAGCCAAGGCTAAAATGAATGACGGCTGAATGTTTGTCTTTCTGGCTTTGGATCAAAGTCTTTTGCTCCATACATTTACAGACTACGGTGTCTGACAGCCATCTGCCAACCGCGTGGGGAGGACAGATCAGAAACTCTTACTGTGAAAGGGTTCTCAGTTAACAGACTGTTTCAAGTACTCCAGTTCTTCATCGTGAAATCGTCATGACAATGACACATCCTCAGGAACAGCACTGTGGCCTTCCTGAAAGGCAGGGAAGTGTTTGGAACACAGTCCAGGTTGATTAAAAGGCTGACGAAGACACCTTCCTCTTCATGTCCTCTTTCTTCCTTTTTTTCACCAGTTTGTTGCATCAGTTGCTAAGCAATGTTTCAGTGTCCTCTCGGTGGCCTTTTAGTGTGTGTGTGTGTGTGTGTGTGTGGACAGCGTTCTTTTCCATGCTCTGTTTTGGAGGCGTGCTTGGCCTTTTGGACACAAGGACAGGAGTGTTGTTTGGAGATCAGAGGGGGAGACTGCCACAGCTGGCTGGAGCTCCAACACACAGTTCAGTAAACAAGTGACTCAGGCGCAAGGCACCCAAACCCACACACAGACACCCAAACCCACACACACACATACACCCCAACCCACACACCCACAGACAGACAGACAGTGTGTGTGTTAGCTCGTCCTCTGACCACTCCAGCTGATAGGTCACATGGAACTCCCTCGTCTCAGCCTCAAGCAGGTCGTTGTGGAACTGGAGCAGCTGCTGTCTCATGCGGCTGACTTCTGTGTCCGGCTCAGTTTGCTCCAGCTCTCCCTGCTGTCGCACCAGCTCCGCCCGAAACCACTTGGCCTCCTGCAACAGCTTGACCTCTGACTCCTGAGAGCTGAAGTGGTCAAAGGTCAAACACAGTGTTTATATTTGTTTCGTGGACGTACACATGTTCAGCCTTTTACAGCTACACGGCTAGAGAGTGAAATAAAAAACACCTTCCAACAGTGGGATCACGGTCAGCGTTTGGCCATTGTAGATGTTTACACAATGTTGGCTGAAGGCATTGAACTGGCATTCTGTCAGTTACTTACAGACAGACAGACAGGCAAGGAAGATAGACAGAGAGAAAGACAGACAGGCCGACAGACAGACATAGTCAATTTAAACAGGTACTGACGGGCCAATTTAACAATGTACTGATGGGTCAATTTAAACAGGTAGTGATGGGTCAATGGTGTTCATTATCCATGTAAATCTTTGAGTAGGGAGAGATTGCTTACCTTCTCAAGGTGTTCTGGAGCAGGCTGAAACTGGCTTTGAGCCTTGCATTTTTGTTCCCACTGATCTTTCCCAAGGAGAAGAGCTACAAGAGATCAAGACATGACATCACAATGTATTCTGAATCCGCCACCTCCAGTGCAGACTGAGGCAGCAGACTGTGAAGGGCCATTTCAGAATCTCTGTATCCGACCACACAGCTATTTCACCTGTCCTTGCACCTTGAACCCAGACAAAAAAACAGACAGGCAGGCAGGCAGATAGACAGGCAGGCAGATAAACAGACAGACAGGCAGGCAGATAAACAAACAAGACAGACAGGCAGGCAGGCAGATAGCCAGGCAGACAGACAAGCAGGCAGATAAACAGACAGACAGGCAGGCAGATAGACAGGCAGGCAGACAGACAGACAGGCAGGCAGATAGAGAGACAGACTGGCAGGCAGATAGATAGACAGGCAGCCAGATAGGCAGGCAGATAGACAGGCAGACAGACAGGCAGGCAGATAGACAGGCGGACAGACATGCAGGCATGCAGATAGACAGGCAGACAGATAAACAGACAGACAGGCAGGCAGATAGACAGGCAGGCAGGCAGATAGACAGACAGGCAGGCAGGCAGGCAGGCAGACAGACAGGCAGATAGACTGGCAGGCAGATAGATAGACAGGCAGCCAGATAGGCAGCCAGATAGGCAGGCAGATAGGCAGGCAGATAGACAGGCAGACAGACAGGCAGGCAGACAGGCAGGCAGATAGACAGGCAGGCAGGCAGATAGACAGACAGACAGGCAGGCAGGCAGGCAGACAGACAGGCAGATAGACTGGCAGGCAGATAGATAGACAGGCAGCCAGATAGGCAGCCAGATAGGCAGGCAGATAGGCAGGCAGATAGACAGGCAGACAGACAGTCAGGCAGATAGACAGGCGGACAGACATGCTGCAGACCTGAGGGCAGCCAATGCCAGTAAACAAAGCTTGTTGATGGAAATGTGTTTATCTTTTCCCTGGTTCCCCGATCCACCAAAACTCTGTTTGGGGTTTTATAACCATGCCATGCCACAAAACATCTGTTACAGAACAACAACAATGGGAACGAAAACAAACACTGCATGTCCGCGAATGCAATCAAGTTGCTATTGTGTGAGAAAACTCTTCCAGGTTGCAAGCATGAGGTATCAGCCTTATCTTCAGGTCCAGGCAAGTGGGCTCTTTTAGATTCAGTGATGAAAGATCAGAGAACTAACTTCCCCTGTGTGTAAGCCCCATTTACAGTATGCGTTAGGGGAATCATACTAAATCTGTCAGATTAGAAAATTATATAATCTAGCTTCAGATCCAGGGGACCAACAGCTGGCATAAATAACTGACGCACTCTGGATTCATGGCCTAGAATAACTGACACTGGATTGATAGCCTAGAACAATTAACACACTCTGGATTAATGGCCAAGAATAATTGATACACTCTGGATTAATGTACAAAAATAATTGACACACTCTAGATTAATGTCCCATAGATTGACCTACACCAGGAATTTATCAGAGGGCTGCCAATGTACTGGAAACCCCATGAATAACAGACCACCAGAAAAATGGGGAACCAAGGTATGGTTCATCTGTCTGTACAGAGGGTACTGAGGAACAGGAGGTCCTGAAAAGAAACACCTCATTCACAAAGCTTCATAAAGTCCAAAACCTAAATAAAAATAAACGGGTAACACTTTATTTGAAGGGGTGTGCTTAAGAGTGACATGACATTGTCATGATACTGTCATGACAATTGTAAGAATCATTATGAACATTTATGAATGTTGTCATTGTCATTTTTTATGCAAGGTGTACATTGTTTGGGATGTCTTTGTTATGACAACTTGATATTAACTGAGTCAACACAACCTGTCAATGTCTTTGTTATGACAACTTTACATTAACCACGACAACATTAGATTAGATTCAACTTTATTGTAATTGAAAAAGTACAGTACAATGAAATTGAAGGAGTAGGGTAGCATGTGCAACTGAAATGCAGGGATAGCAGCAATGAGGTTCCCGAGGTAGACATGTACATGTAACAACTGAAAACTTCAGACTTTGCAAGGCAGTGTCAGAGTCCAGTAGTACAAAGGGTGGGTATGGTTAGGTATGGGTCACGGAATTATGCAGGGTTACAGCAGATGGAGAGAACGTGTTCCTGAGCCTGCTGGTGCGGGAATGAAGAGACCTGTACCACCAGCCTGATCGAAGGAGGGCAAACAGTTTGTGGCATGGATGTGACATGACATTGGCTGTCATGAGACCATTATAATTGTGTCATTAATATTTTTCTTGACCTCAAGTAAAGTGGCACAATTTGGACATGTCATAAAGATGTCATGACATGTTATAACACTGTCAAATGCATTCATAACAGTGTCATTAATATTTTTCTTGACCTCAAGTACAGTGGTACAATTTGGACTTGTCATAAAGATGTCATGATGTGTTATAACACTGTCAAAGACTTTCATAACAGTGTCATGAATATATTTCTTGACCTCAAGTAAGCTTGTCAAATACTCTCAAAAAGATGTAATTAAGTCTGTCAAATACCTTAACAAAAGCAATACATTTCCTTTATTGTTTTTGCACTACAAATGTTTCCTAAAAAAATAACTACTTTCAACAATCCTACTTTGGTAACATTTTCCAATAAAGGTACATGAACAACCATTAACAAATGCAGTAGTTACCTTGAACGAACATTGATGAACAATGATGAACAAACGGTTAACAATGATAACCCTTACTTTATTAATGGTTTACAAATGCATTAACAAACAGAGTGTAGTGTCATTTGTTCATGTTGACACAGGACATAAACTCATGTCGTTTTTTGCAAGAACACAGATAGTACTTTAATTTGTTAAGATTGATACAGGACATCATTCATGTACAGTACCTAGTTCTTTGCAAGAACAATAGCCTACGTAATATAAACTATTCATAATATAATCACATTGAAAACATTATTTATAAAGTAGGCTAGATAGTTTAACAAATTACCTTCATGTTAACACAAATAGAATATGGCTGAGCAAAGTGCTACCCGGAACTGACAAACACTTGACTGGAGATAGCATGCAGCTAACTGGAGACAGCTAACAACCAACCGAAGCCAGCTAACAACAAGGAACTAGCTAATTGCTAACCCTTACAGTGCAACAACTGCAAAATTCCTAAACAATACAGTTACAAAATTCTATTATATTAATCCTAGAGATATTGTCAGGAGTGTTGTTTTCGAAAAAAAACTATTCAGTACAGTACAGTAACAAATACATTTTTTCCAAAGGAATTCACCACCGTCATGGCATTTTACATAGACATGGGTCTCTGTTGTAGTTATAACATTAACAAAAGTTATACAATTACGCTTTTCCAACCCTCTGCATACACTTTAACAGGCAAGTTATCAAACAGTATCGAAAGGTCCAGTGTACCTTTGTACTTTACTGACCAGGAAAACAGGATAAATGATGAGAACTACATGGCTTTTCCTTGAAGCGTTACAAGAACGCGCAGGTGTTTTGATCGTTAACAGTCCCAACGCAACACAACATCATCAAAACTGCCCCCTATAGGCCATCCGTAGTAAGTGTCCTTCAATATAAAAGTGTCCTTCAAAATTCTTTATCAACCCCAAATGCGACCATACATTTTGTATGTGTCACACCTATTTGAAGACGCAAGTAGTCGGTCAACCTTTTAATAATGGTTACCCCACTGTAATCATATTAATAAATTGAATTATGTATATTATCTCTTGAATAATGTATATTACTTAGCTTATTGTTAATGCAAACCACTGGTTACATGAATGGATGTCCTGCATCAACATTAACAAAATTACAGTACAAACTATTTTCCTGCAAAAAACTTTGATATTAACTTGACTTGTTTTTTCACATCATGGAAAAGTCTGCCCAAGACACCATTATAGTGGTGTATGGCTAACCAGTGGTGCCACTATCATTTTGAGGTGAATCTTTAGTGACTCAAGATGCGATTACCTTTATGACTCCATATTTACAATTTGGATCAGCAAAGTTCCTTTTATGGTAGACAGAATACTGGCTAAATAGTTTCTTCAAGTTTGATAATTAGGCCCATGTTTATGACAGGTTATCTTGTCTTGGTTACTGTCATGTTGTCTCAAAAAAGACACTGACAGGTTATGTTGTCTCAGTTAATGTCAAGTTGTCATAACAAAGACACTGACAGAATATTTTATCTCAGTTAATGTCAAGTTGTCATAACAAAGACATCCCAAAAATGTCGACCTTGCATAAAAAATGACATAATCAACCAAATGACACCTAATGACAACATTCATAAATGTTCGAAATGATTACTTCCTGTGTCATGTCATGATTATGACAGCATCATGACAGTGTCATGTCACTCTTATGCACACCCCTTCAAATAGATTGTTACCATGAAATGCCATGCTGTAGAATCATCATGTGTTATCAATGGTGCTGCTTACAGTGTCCTAGAATTCAAATGAAGAAATAAAAAGGCGCTGCATCAAGATAAAAGGCTGTACTTCAGAGGAATTTTGAATCAGAAGTATGAAAGACATCTGGACATTTCTTTCACACAGCAGTCTTGTGAGTTTTGTTACCCGTTTTCTATTTCTGTATTTCCTCCCATAAGGCAGCAGAAGCTTAGAAAGCGTTATCAGGCCTTTTAGAGGATACCAGCCGTTCATACAGGACAACATGAGGCTGACATGGGGAAAGGATGGAGAGGCTATAGTGGATGGTCTTTGAAGAGAGCGAGAGACACACTCACACAAACACACTCTTAATTTGCAACTATGGATACAGACTTACAGACACACACCAATTTGCATGCGTGCACACACTCAAACACACTTAAACACACAAACACACAGTGGCGCGCAAACACACACACACATATACACACTAGGGATGTCACAATATCAGATTTTCACTACACGATTATCGTGGCCAAAAGAATTCACGGTAACAATATTATCATGGTATCTACATACAGAAAATGTGAAGAAAAAAAATGTAATCAGTCAAACTCATCTTAGACTTTGTTCGATGTGGGGGTTCTCTCTTTTTTGGCAAATGAATTACACTCAAAATATGAGTGTGTGGAGGTGGAGAGAGTCTGTAACCATAACTGTACAAATAAAAAATATTAAAAAGTGTACAAAAATAACAATTACACTTAATGGATAGTGAAAAGGCAACCAGGTAACTGAGAACTGATAAACAAAAGATCCACATATCCTAACATCGAGAGGAGTTTTTGGAAAAATACCAAAAAAATTGCCTAGTGAATAGGCTACAAAAAGGAGTTAATTCAGGAGTTAATAGTGTATAGGTCCAGACTCGTCGTTATTCACCTTTTTTCCATGTGAATAGGCTACTAAAACTATGTGTCTTTGCGGATCTCTCCCAGGGGTTCTAGTGGGGCTAACGAGTTTTTTCAACACCAGTGCATATGTCCAGTCTCCTTGTTTAAGCACATGCATTGTTTGTCTATAAGTGACATGAATAAAGCATCGAAAAACTAATAAGGGTTTTTTCGAAAAATACAACTTAAGTTTAGCCGAGTGAATACGATATTATCATATGGGTATTATTAACATAATATCAAAATATAAACATTTTTAAATATCAGTTATCATTAATACCGGTATATCGCGACACCCCTAATACACACACTGATACACACACTGATACACACACTGATACACACACTGATACACGCAGATAAAGAAGACAGCATATCTTGACATAGTTGTGAACTAATGATACGTTGAGCTGCCATACAGAACTGGGCAGTTTTACGGTCAATACATTTTTCTAGGCCTGTGTGCTGCAGTACCTGTGATATCTGTGGGGGATGTCCATGAGGTCTGTAGGTGTTAAGGTCTCAAATGGTGCCGGTCATACCAAAAGACGCTGGTCAAAAGACGCTGGTCAAAAGAAGTTCACTATGTTGGGAGTAGGGTGCTGTTTAAGACATATACATACTGGTGTATACTAAGTACAACTGTATACTGGTGTATGCTGAGTACGACCGTATACTGGTGTATGCTGAGTACGACCGTACACCGTTGTATACTGACTGAGTACGACCGTATACCGGTGTATGCTGAGTACAACCGTATACTGGTGTATGCTGAGTACGACCGTATACCGGTGTATGCTGAGTACAACCGTATACTGGTGTATGCTGAGTACGACCGTATACTGGTGTATGCTGAGTACGACTGTATACTGGTGTATACTAAGTACAACTGTATACTGGTGTATGCTGAGTACAACCGTATACTGGTATATACTAAGTACAACTGTATACTGGTGTATGCTGAGTACAACCGTATACTGGTGTATGCTGAGTACGACCGTATACTGGTGTATGCTGAGTACGACCGTATACTGGTGTATGCTGAGTACGACTGTATACTGGTGTATACTAAGTACAACTGTATACTGGTGTATGCTGAGTACAACCGTATACTGGTATATACTAAGTACAACTGTATACTGGTGTATGCTGAGTACAACCGTATACTGGTGTATGCTGAGTACGACCGTATACTGGTGTATGCTGAGTACGACCGTATACTGGTGTATGCTGAGTACGACCGTATACTGGTGTATGCTGAGTTCGACCGTACACCGTTGTATACTGACTGAGTACGACCGTATACCGGTGTATGCTGAGTACAACCGTATACTGGTGTATGCTGAGTACGACCGTATACTGGTGTATGCTGAGTACGACTGTATACTGGTGTATACTAAGTACAACTGTATACTGGTGTATGCTGAGTAAAACCGTATACTGGTATATACTAAGTGCAACTGTATACTGGTGTATGCTGAGTACAACCGTATACTGGTGTATGCTGAGTACAACCGTACACCATTGTATACTGACTGAGTACGACCGTATACCGCTGTATGCTGAGTACAACCGTATACTGGTGTATGCTGAGTATGACCGTATACCGGTGTATGCTGAGTATGACCGTATACCTGTGTATGCTGAGTACGACTGTATACTGGTGTATGCTGAGTATGACTGTATACTGGTGTATGCTGAGTACAACCGTATACTGGTGTATGCTGAGTACGACCGTACATCGGTGTATACTGACTGAGTAGGACCATATACCGGTGTATACCGAGTATGATCGTATACCGGTGTATACCGAGTATGAACGTATACCTGTGTATGCTGAGTACGACCATATACCAGTGTATGCTGAGTATGACCGTATACCTGTGTATGCTGAGTACGACCGTTTATCGGTGTATGCTGAGTACAACTGTATACCTGTGTATGCTGAGTACAACCGTATACCGGTGTATGCTGAGTACAACCGTATACTGGTGTATACTGAGTACGACCGTATACCGGTGTATACCGAGTATGACTGTATACCGGTGTATACCGAGTATGACTGTATACCGGTGTATACCGAGTATGACCGTATACCGGTGTATACCGAGTATGACCGTATACCGGTGTATACCGAGTATGACCGTATACCAGTGTATGCTGAGTATGACTGTATACCTGTGTATGCTGAGTACGACCGTTTATCGGTGTATGCTGAGTACAACTGTATACCTGTGTATGCTGAGTACGACCGTATACCGGTGTATGCTGAGTACAGTCGTACACTGGTGTATACTGAGTACGACCGTACCTCGGTGTATGCTGAGTACAACCGTATACTGGTGTATGCCGAGTACGACCGTATACTGGTGTATGCTGAATACGACCGTACATCGGTGTATGCTGAGTGCGACCGTATACTGGTGTATGCTGAGTACAACCGTATGCTGACCATTTGGCCATGCAGCTCCCTGGCTGTTGGAAGCCCAGGCCTGATAATGTAACTGCCGTTTCTGCTTGGCTGCCTGTGGAATGGGAACATTATAAGGGCCATGGTTTTCTACTTCCTTGTTACAAACTGAATACAGTTTGGTGTTCAGTGGCAGGGAGCACCTCATAAAACTGTGGAGTTGAAAAGATCCTCAGGAAACCAATATCGGTTATGCAGAGTCTGACATTCATAACAATGAGTCACAAGCAGCAAGATAATTCTTGTTTATAGTGGTGGAGCGCCTAACTCTCAAACCTTTTATTTTACCCCAAACTATTACAACTTGTCAGATGCGTTGCCCAGGAACAATAACGAAAACAGTTACAGTAACAATGATGAAGAGCTGAACTGGTTTATTTCCATTTCCTTTCAGAGGGATATTCCGAGATAATCAAATTGTCTGACCTTGATCTACCATTACCACACAGTGCCCGATGGCAGCTGTAGTTTCGGCTCACTCCAGGATGTCAGCCAATCTGTTTATCTTCCATGGCAATCTCACCTTTGGACCAAAACCAGAGCAAGTAAACAATGTAAAAGTGAGTCTAGATAGTAAATGATGTTCTCACTTTTACTATGACTATTCCCGAATGGAACAATCTACAAGATGGATCCTAACACAGGAGTGTGTGTGAACTTCAGCTTGTGAAAAGCTATTGTCAGTTTGGAGGAGCCCCATCAAAGCCCAAGGCAAACTAAGGCCAGAACGAAAATCAAACAACTGGCGGTAGCAAGAAGATGCTCTGTAGAAGACGCTCTGTAGAAGACGCTCTGTATACAAATGAGCAACACCACGGTAACCTCTGAAACATCGGTGAATACCCTTGTGTCAGGGCGCCATACGTTCTAACGCAGCCTCTGCCCGGTGCCCACAGTAGATCGGAATTTGAGGTAGGTCATATTGCGAGAGATAATTATTACATGTGGTGTGGCGGTGGTTACACCAACGAGCCCAGAGCCGACGGTGGAACCCACACACAGACGGGTCTTCTGCCCAAGCGCACGTGTCAGGTGGCAGCGGGGATATAAAACAGGTGCACTGCAGGACAGGACAGCAGCCATAAACTCTCCCTTCAGATGGTCTAGTGTCCCACTCTACTGATAAATCGCTGATCTAACACTCTGACAACTTGTCATTCTGGTCTTGAGCAAGACACTGAAACCTTACTGCTCCCCAGTTTCTCAATATGGCAGCTCCTTGTCCTTCTTCAAGCTGGAGGGGTTGGATTAAAAGCTAAAATAAAAATTCCTTTGGACCTTGTGTGCAATTCATTAAAATAAAAGAATGTAATAATTTGCAATGACACAGTTTTCTGTTTCGGTGAAATCGGCTGACTTCTAAATAACTTCCTCCCAAACTCAGAAAATGTTCTCTGCGCTGAGTGAGTGGAATTACGCAATACAGTCCAGCAGCCCCTCCCATCCTCCCTCTTCACCCCCTCTCTCTGCCTCTCTCTCTCTGCCTCTCTCTTTCTGCCTCTCTCTCTCTCTCTGCCCTGATATTAATGACACAGCTATCTGAAGCAGAGGCAGTCTCCTGCGCTCAACACTCTCCTGCAGGCTGCTTTCAGCTCACACTCTCAATCTGCATAGCTGAGGAAGACACTCACTCAAACATATACACTCTCACTAATTCACACACACACTGACCCACAGGCACCATGAGACTGGCCCCGCTGTGCGGTTTCACCGCCACCACTTTCCTGCTGGCGTTCCCGTGGAGCTCGGCGGCGGAACCCGCGGACAGAACCCAGAGATGGGACAAGGTCCAGGACAAGCCTGCCTCAGGTGGCTGCCCCGTGAGGATGAAGCCCTCCGGCCAGTGCGACGACGAGGACGACTGCCCCTACCAGGTCACCCTGCCGCCGCTCACCATACAGCTGCCCAAGCAGTTCAGGATGCTGGAGAAGACCATGAAGGAGCTGCAGAGCCTGAAGGAGACGGTCAACCGGCTGAAGAGGTACTGTCTGGAATGTCGTCATCAGGCTGACCAGAGCCCCCAGACGGAGAGTGGGGAGGCGGCAGGCAGCACGGTGACGACCGTGCTGGTACCGGAGGGGCCGCAGTCCACAACCAGCAAGGAGGAACAAGGAGGCGGCGGAACCCCCCGAGACACCGGGGCCGGCGGCGGTGACCCCAACTCCGCACTGGATATGCAGGTGAAGATGGAGCGGATGTCCACCAGCCTGCGTAACGCGCGGAGACAGATCACAAGCCTGCACGGACGCCTGGAGAACCTGAGCCTGGTCAACATGAAGAACGTGGAGGCCATCGTGGACAGCAAGGTGGAGAACATCACCGGGGTGGTCAACAAGCTTAGGAGCAACTGTTCCCACCAGTGCCTTGCCCAGAACACGTCTCCTCAGTGTAAGTCCAACAGCTTTTAAATCACTTACAGACGTCAGATTCCCTGGGACAATAATGATCCGTACAATCTGTTAGCGTTACTCTAGACCTGGGGTCGGCACCCAAGCACCCCCCCAAACCCCCCCACGGCGCTTTAAGGCAGCAGCTGTGAACGGTGCCACTCAGAGGTGAAGAATGGGGCGAGCCTGAGGCAACTTCATGTTAAACCAGAGTTTTTAAGTTAGTTGTATACCAAATAAACACTGCGTGTCTGTAGAAGGCAAGGTCTCCATTCCCTGAGGTGAGTAAAGCGATATTACAACAGCCTAGTCACTGATAGCATTCCCACAAGGGCCAGTAGGAGAAAGTATGAAAATGCCTGAACTCACTTTCTGCAGAAAGCTCGGGATGAAGCTGCTTAATGACCAGAACTGTACATGTAAAATGGGCCATCTATTCTCTTACACAAGCCTCTCTAGCTCTTGTTATTACTAACTTGTTATTCTGCACCAAGACATAGATTACTAAACTATTGTTTCCCTTTAAGCTTCGGCCAACCAGACCGATTATAAAGCCAGGCTTTAGCGCCGTTGCGTGCTGTTGTGTGTGTTCGTAAGCCCTGCTGAGCAGGAGTACATTGCGGTCTCAGTCTCAAAAGGAAAAGAAGGACATGTTTAAATTAAGACCATTCTGATACTTAAAATGCAGGATTTTAAAATGTTTTGAGGGTTTTTCTTACAGCAGAATGAGAAAACAACAGCACCTTCGTATTTCTCATAATGGGATAGTTTAAAGAAACTTGAAACTCATTTGTTACGAGTTAAAGACAAACAGCAGACACGTGATGAAACGCGGTCCGAATGGCCAGGGTCCTCCAAAAACAATTAGAATCTAAACGAGGTTCAGGCGTGAGGCAGGGAGTTTGGGGAAGTTGGATGCACTGCTCTCTCTCTCTCCCTCCCTCCCTCTCTGTAACAGGCTGGAATTTGAAGCCACGCTCACGTTGTAATCTAAACTCATTATTTGTTTGGGAGGTGTGTCTTCTCAGATGTTAAGAGAATTCAGAAGGATGATCAGTATGGAAATGAGATGGTCATCACATTTCCATACTGTAAGCCACTAGTTAGACTTCTTAATTTTGGAGATCCTAATATACAATTCATGACCATAGAAATGGAATGCAAACTAAGCCTAGTAAAGTTTAATTTCCATCTAGAGGTAATTCCAGAGGCCACAGGACATACTGTATTTCAGCAGGAATCCGTCAAAATTGATATGGAACAATTCTTCCAGCACAAGACAATGATTTCACAAGCTCTTCCACAGGATTTATCTGAAAAACAGATGTGAGAGGCTTTTGAAATGGATGATTAGTGACAGCAGTGTGATTTCTCTAGCCAGTGCATGCAGGACAGTGTTCATGTGTGACCATGTCAGTGTGAACAACTAACTCCCTGATTACGACTAGCAATAGCAATTTATACCTTCTGATAGTCCAGTGAGAAGAGAACACCGTTGTGTCAAAATGTCTGCTGTAAATGCATTGGTCACGTTTGTCTGCCGACCCCTATGGATGACTTCTAAGGTGGGGATGGATTATCCAGTCACGTTTCCTGTTTGGCTCTACAAACTACTCTGAATATATTGAATATTTCAGTAAGATTATATCTAATGACCGGACCGTTTCTACGACCAGTAGGCTTTCAGCATCAAAGGACAATGTTGAGTCATGTCAATCTGATAAGGGAAACTTCCCTCAACTCAACTTAGCACAACGTCCACAACATCCAGAAATGTGCACCGCTCCACAACCGATCACTTAGCCCCGGCTCACAGATCAAATAAACAGTGTGTATACAGCCTCTGATTGGATTTCAAGGTATTTGAAGACATCCAATGAGTCCACTCAGTGTGCCTGAACGAGTAGGAGTACCCCACCTTCTCTCAATTACTTTATAAACACGCTGAAATGTCAAGGAAACCAGAGGAACTACTTATCTGTTGGGAATACAGGCTCTTCATTTAGTGAAGTAAAATCAGGACACAGACACACATGGTCTTTTGTTGATAATACTGCAGCTTTTCCCTTGCCGTCAATCAACTCTATTATTCTACAAGTCTGTCTATCCTTCTCACCGACTGTCTGTCTGACTCTGTGTCTCTTTCTGTGTGTCTCTGTGTCTGAGCCTGTGTGTTATTTTGTGTCAGTCTCAGATAGGTGCCTGCAATCTAAAAAACAGCACAAAGAGCTGCGCAGCCAGACACTAGAACAACCACTCCCACACAAGCAAAAACACAAACATTTCAGGTTTAGCTGTCCTTGTGGGGACCTAGGAAATCACACCAATATTATATATTCAATATCCTACTTTTACAGATAAAATGCTGGTGGCCTCAAAATTGGCGTTACAAACTGGCTCAGTACCATGCATTGTTATTCAGGTTGGTGCTGGAGGTGGACTCTGTTTGGTATATCGGCCACCTGCAAACTCAGTCGTGGTTATTGGTGCTGAATGTGTTCTCCTCTGAATGTTTAGGTTCTGGCGAATACTTCCATGTTAAACAGACCGTGTATTAAGATGCATAATGGCTGGGAGAGATGTGTTTCAGAGGATACCACCGATCTTCACCACTCCCCTGCCTACCAGGAGTTGCTGCTGTGCAAGGCCTAAAACTAAAACCAGAAACCCTAAACCTTATCATAACCCCTAAATATAATTCTAATCCTAACCCCAATATTTCCTCTAAACTTGAGCCCTAATCATAAAATACTTTTACTGTCCCTGTGGGGATTTTGGTATTACTTTGTGGCGATAATGGCACAAGGTCAAATTTTCCTTGTTTTACTATCCTTGCAGGATTTTTGGTTCCCACAAGTACTTCTATATCTGTATGCACGCACACGCACGCACGTGCACACAAGCGCAAACACACACAGGCTAATTTACTGATTCCTATGCTCTGTCCTCTCCCTTTTGGCTTCCATCCGGAGCAAGAACCTGCAGTTTCTTTCAAAAGCCCAGGGGGCTCAATGCTCCAAAGGTGGGTGTCAGGATGGGTTAGCGTCCCAAACACAGAGTGGGGGCAGGCAGGCTCTCCAGTTCGCTTGGCTAATCCCATTTTACACTTTCCCACGTTTTGACAAGTCTGTCCCTTTATTTCCAAAACACTTTGACGGCCGCATTTCGACTCGCACGGTCAGCTCTGGGGCTGAAAGTCAGTAACATTCCATGCAGTCGCCCGCTGGGCGGTGAAGAAACTTGCTTTGAGGGAACCCATTTTTCCCACTCATTTAACACTTTCTATTTCTATTCTATTTCCCCCATTCCCCGACTTCTGTCCTTCCCAGTCATCATCGCACCCAAGGACTGTTCCGACTACAACATGCTGCAGCAGAAGAAGAGCGGCATTTACCAGGTCACGCCGGATCCCAGGAACGGCACGTTTGAGGTGTACTGCGACATGGAATCCTATGGAGGCGGCTGGACCATGGTTCAGCAGCGCCTCAACGGAACCGTCAGCTTTAACCGTTCCTGGGCTGAGTATAAGGTTAATAATCCCATCTCAGTCCCGCACCTCTGAAACATTTTGACGGACCATGACTCCACTGGGTTAAACCTCTCTGGCCCGCTTGGGTGGAGACAGGGGTTGTGTTCCAAATGGCAGCCTATTCCCTATGTAGTTCACTGCTGTAGATCAGGGCCCATAAGGAGTAGGGTCCCACTTCTGATGCAAACATTCACACTGACTTGTCTGACCTTTAATTTTCTCTCTCTGTCTCCGGGTCACTGTTGGTTTCTCCGGGTCTCTCTTCCTGTCTGTCTCTCTAGAGAGGCTTTGGCAACCTGAGGGGTGAGTTCTGGCTGGGCAACGACCGAATCCACCTACTGACAAAAGCCAAAGACATGGTCCTGCGCATCGAACTGGAGGACTTTGAGGGCGTCCGAGAGTATGCCAAGTTCGACCAGTTTTACGTGGCCAACGAGTACTTGAGATACCGCTTGTCCATTAGTGGGTACAGCGGAACAGCGGGCAATGCCCTGCACTTCAGCAAAAACTTCAACCACGACCAGAAGTTCTTCACCACGCCCGACAGGGACAACGACCTGTACCCGTCCGGGAACTGCGGGGCGTACTACAGCTCCGGATGGTGGTTCGACGCCTGCATGTCGGCCAATCTCAACGGGAAGTACTACCACAAGAGATACAAAGGAGTGCGGAACGGGATCTTCTGGGGCACATGGCACAACATGACCACTGAGGCCTACCCCACCAACTACAGGCAGGCCTTCAAGACAGTCAAAATGATGATACGGCCAAAAAACTACGCCCCGTAAAAGAAGGAAACCAGGGTGGAAAAAAAGGACTTGAGAAAAGACAAGACGGATAGATATAAAAAAAAAAAAAAACTGTTTTAACTTGTGAACTTTCTGCTCCTTTGTCCTCTCCTCTTCCCCAATGTAAACTTAACCCACGTTGGTCAGACGCAGTGCAAAGTTGAATTTCCAGTGATAAAACCGCAACGCAGCCGTCAACATTAGTTTGTTTCACCGCTTCATCAAGGGATGAGAAAACCTCAGCTAAAGATATACGTGTGAAATCATAGTCACAGTCAAACCTGTCTGCCTATCAACCAACATAACACTGCTACAGAACTAAAAACAGTGACAAGGTAGATGCAGCCACTATGTGCTTTGTGCAGAGTAACTGTGTTGATGAGGTCGACCGCACTGCAGCTGTTTTCAGACTACAACTGTATGTCCAGAACCACTTCTGTATAATACTGCCAGCTAGCGGCCTGTGATAACATTGCTTTATGTCCTAGGCTCAGCATGGATGGAAAGAAAATGTCATGAATTATAGGAGTATATGTACAGTATTTATTTTTGGAAGCCTGATAAGCTTTTATATGACTAATATATGAACGGAATGATCATGTTATACACAGATATAGAGAATGTATCTTGTATTTAGAATAAAGAAGCATTGCTATAGTATGAGACCATAGACTTAATAGAGAGTATTTTGAATGGGATGAAACGGTTGTGTATTTGAATTGAATAACATTATTTAGCTTGAACTCCTAAAAAATGCAATAGTGTGTACATTTAGATCTTTATGTATGTACATATAAGAGCTTTTTTTTTTATTGATATTAAATTGTTCTGTTAGAAGAAAAAAGGCATTTACTTTTTATATAAAAAGGGTAATAAAGTTTTTACAGATTTGCACTGAGTACTGAGTGCTTTGTAACCTAATTTTCACCACTCATACAGAGCTATAATACCGTACATCTCCAAGCGTCAACTGTTGAACCCAGAAGCATTCATTATTTGCGCAAAAGTAATGTTGGCAAAACAAATGATTACCAGGGTATCGTGAACAGCCACCAACTTGCATTCTCCTACAGCCACTGAACTGTGTTGTCATGTTGGCCTGAGATTCAGTTACTGGAGGATGTGTAATCTGTGTTTAGTCTTGTGTAATTGGTCAGAAAACGTTCCAGGTCTGTACCTATTAAGAGATGAGATTGAATCGGAACAAGGAACTCTATCTGGAATTGATTGGCAGGTCTATGGGTGAACACCTGTTTTGTCCCAAGTCCAAACTACTGCTGTTGGGTATCACACGAATCCCACTGTAATTGTGAACGATTCGCGGTACCATTTAGTTTACGTACATCTGTTCACGAGAGATTAGCGGACGCTAAACCGTGTCAGCCAAGCACAGCTCGGCTTGGTTAAGAAGTGTGGCAAAGGGAATGCATGACCAAAGAGGACATGACGAAGCGAGAAGATTTACTCACAAAATCTGCCAGAGCGCGATAAGCGGATAAGCAGATTTTTTTTGTATGGAGGTAAATTAGGGTTTGTCGAATTACATGAGGCTTATTGAATCAAATACTAGTTTTGTAATGGTTACGTTGTTACTAGTTTACTGCTATTTGTGGGCACATCTGGCATTCAGGTAACTTTAAGAAAAATAACTTGTTGTGCCTGTTGTTCTATCTTAACTTAGCAGGTGTTCAAAGAAATTGCCGGAACTAGATCCACCACATAACGGTCTTCAATAAAGGGGGGGGTGCTCTTGCATATCTTCCCTATCATTGGTTACAATGATCCCTCTAGATATACGATGATCCCGCCTCCTCCCAGCTTCATTCCATGTATTTCCACAGTTAGAAATGTCACTCAACTATCTTGCAGTAATATAAAAGGTCATATTTAGCGTTACCTCGTCCAGGCACTGAAAGGCCGGGCATGCAGAGTACATAATGGGGCCCTGGGCCAAGCTCTCCTCCTCCTGGGAGGCATCTGGAGCCAGGGCTAAAAGAGGAGAGATCTCCTCCTGGGTCTGCTCCTCCTCCACACCTCCTCCTTCTGAGGGAGGAGCCGTCTGTTCCCAAGCCTGGCTCATAGTGGACCTGTCACACATGCACACACACAATCTGTCAGCATTTTCATGATTGTTCTGCAACTACTACTAAAGTTACCGATGTTGTAAAATATGTACACAATTATTGTCTTTTGTAGAAATAATATGCTGGCCTTGTGAGCGCATTTCTGGCACACATTTCCAAGCTATTTCAGCAAAATATGTACATGTTGCAAATGTGAATAGAAATATGATTTAAATGTATTTCAATTGATACGTCGTCCCGATAACTCTCGTAAATAGGCACTTTGTGCAGGTGGATTTAAACATAATGTCAATAGAATCTAGTGGTATCCTAAACCGGTGACAGTCCTGTATAAAAAAGGCATTGACAACTGAAGGCCTCTAGATATCTCTATATTACTTACATGCGCAGTTATATACTGCCATCATCTGGTTATCTTTCAAAGGTGTCAGGACATGATGTCGAATGGCTTTATAACGTTTGTAAACTTGGGTGCGTTCATTCCGCGTAACGTTTCATCAGATTCTACTGGAGAAATTCAGGTACGCTATATTAAGGTATGTCAGAAAGAACGAAAAGAGGAGGGACCTAACTGCATGTCCATACAAACTGACGAAACGTTTGGTAACTAACAGTCAGGGAGTATTGGAATTCATGTCCACAATGAAATCTGTTTCACTAGATAACTGATGCGTTTAATCAAATGGCTTATAATGAATACATTCAGGCCAGCCCCTCTGACGAAACGTAAAACTTAATATAGTAAAGTATTACCTCGCTGTGCTGATTGCTGTGTTCAGGCCACATTAACGTTACTGTACACGGTTCAATCAGTTGATATAACCATTTTAGCCTAAACAAGCCAACTTCACAGCCTAATTAGCAACTCGTTACCAATAGTGTAGGCTTACTCCACGAATGCAAATATAATATAATGTCCATGAAAACATTTCAAAACAATGAACAAATTGCACATTTCGACAAGTAACTAAGTAATGTTTAGTAAACAACTTTTTGACCTGCGAAAATCCAAAGTCTCGATAGCTTAAAATGTACGCGTCAGCCAACGCTACTGTGAAGTCGTGAGCGATAGTTGGTTGGCTCTTACCTGGCAGCAAACCTCCCGGGCCTTTGACTTTTTTTACCGGACTTCTGTAAAAACGACTCTATAGCATTATAAACTATTATGCCATACAATGTGTTTCTGTGAAATGTACGTTAGGTATCTGTACAGTAAACTTTGTTGGTAGCAAAGTCGACTGAAAGGCTTTGGTAAATCTCTGCCCCTCTCTTTTGTTGAACGGTTTGAAAAGGTTGCCATAACGACGCCCCGCACGGTTCAAGCAAGGGTGTTTTAATTCTACTTCACAAAACGTTTGAAGTGGCAAAACGTTTCGTCGAAGCAGTTTATATTGGACACATTATGCTAGGTCCGTTCATGTTTATCAAACAGAATAAACGTGACCAACCGGAATCTGGAAGTCTGTATTCAGACGTGTAGAATCAAATGTCAGTCCTTAACCTGCTCTCCCTTGACGTTTTACATCTTTATGTCAGTTTTAACCTAAATTGCCATGCGGGATTTAATTAGTAAACGTATCAAGCCTTTGACCAACTGAATCAAGGATTTCTTGGTTACAACAAATACCGAATGGGGCCTGTTTTCAAAGATTTTAAAACAGTTAGATGCTAACGAGACAAGTTAAAAAATGTTAATAACATACGAAGAATGTGGTCAAATTAAAACAGCATTGTGAATATAAACGCACTCCCTACTGTAGGCTGCATCTCTCTCGATAAGGGCGCCTGTTAAAATAAATGTAAGACGTAGCAGTGCTGCTCTTTTATAGATTTAATGACCATGTATGGCAGTAGTAAATTGTCTTGCATGATTTCAAGGTAAAACAGCAACTGACGAAATTTCAGCAGAGGGCGCAAAGTATCCATTAATCCTAAATAGAGATCAGCCAAGGACTTCGGAATCATCCAAGTTGATTTGAACGATTAAAAGGATTAGCTACGAGATGCGGATTCCTACATGAAATAGCCCTCATTTCAGCTAAAATTTGAAAAGCAATAATTTACCATCTATAAAATAGAATTGCAGTGTTCAAAGAAAATATTACATTGTACTAACCTATGGTGTTCATATTTGGAAAAAACAACAATTTGACCTTAATGGAGCTTTTGTTATTGGATCCGTTATCTACTTTCACTAGGAAGGTATCTAAAACAGATTTTGCCTAAAAAAAAATCATATTATTCAATAACTTGAGACTACAGTTTTCAGAGGACACTGGTGGAAACAAATCGTTATTCCAAAACACAAACATATTAGCTACCGTTTTCAAATGGAACCAGTGGAAAAGGAACATCTTGTTCCACCAACTGAAACATAGTTAGCTTATATTTCTAAGATGAAAACGGTGTAAAAGCAACTTCTTATTTTACCAACCGAGACCTATTATGTCCACATTTCTGAAATGAAAGTGGTGGATCAGCATAATCATCCAGATTAGTTACCCCTTTGCCCTGTAAAGAAAAAGACATCCATGGACAACCGAGTGCTCAGTAACCCAATGTTAGCTTTCTGTTCCCAGCTCCGCATATCAGCAGCATGTCTGTTATCTGACTCATTAATTTGGTTGGTTCCCTGAATGGATTTCATGGACTGTTCGTCAAGGATTAGGCTATAGTGCGAAATAAAAAAAAAAAGTTTCCTTGCCTTTTCGGAAAAGATGTAACTGGTTTAAGTCAACAGATGATGTCCTATTACAGGGAGAAAGAAGACATGAGATATGTTAGGGTTTTCTTTGTCAGGAGTCTTCCTCTTTCATTTAAAATACCATTTGTTACATTTTCTAACTATCCAAATGTAATCATGATTATGCACAAGTATAATTCATATAATACTCAAATGACTACAGAAAAGACCTACGTTTGTTTTCCAGAGATCTTTCCAAGTTGGAGGGAGAATTTCGCGCCATCTGTCCCGCTGTGTAGTACTTCCTCTTGAGCTCCCTCTAGTGGTATAAATATCCGTAAAGTACGTAAATATCCCCAATACAACAATTCCATAAGCATACATATGCTAGCCTAAATATACACATATATTCAAATTATGTTTATCACAAAGATATTGTAACAAACTACCATACCAGTCAAACATCACTACTCTGGAACACTTGCTTTGTGGGGAAACCGCCTTTCCATTACCACTGGAGCTAAATGGTACCGCCCCGTCAATTGAAATTAGGCTGAAGGAAGAACAGTTATTAGGTGTCTGTAAAGAGTCCAACGCGTTGATACTGTTAGGCAGTAACAAGTTTCAACACTTAACACAGTCATTGGTGGGTTACTGAATGGTATGTGTCGGGTTGACAGGTATATCACAGGGGTATGTTTAAGAGTCAAGGGTAGAGAAAGGGTTTAGTCGTCAGAGAGGGTGAAAACAAGTGTGTCTTTGTGTGTGAGCAAGACGAACAGAGAGAGACACACACACTCACACACGCTCACATAACACCAGAGGGGAACCTCAGATGGGGGTTCAGTATAGAAAAACTGCCCTGTTGCTGGACACCAAGTCCCCTGAAGAGGGATGGAAGCAGAACCCCAGGAACCAGACGATGGATCCGAACAGACAAGCGGGAAAAAGGCCGTCACGTTTACATAGATACAAGAGAGGACCCGAAGCCTCGGCTTGGTTACCCTGATCTGTTTTGCCCTCGTCAATTCCATTAATGTCATTGTTAAGTAAAGTCCATTAAGAGAGCAGCGGAGCTAGATAAACGACAGATGAACGACAGAATGAACGACAGATGAACGACAGAATGAACGACAGAATGAACGACAGAATGAACAACAGAATGAACGACAGATAAACGACAGATGAACGACAGAATGACGGAGGATTCCTCCTCTGGGGTCTCCAGGGTTCCCTTGGCTGAGGAGCAAACTACCAGGATGTCGAACAAAACGCACATCTACAAAACACGAAACTGCTAAGGGGAGGTGGCACAGTGTTTCCTCTCAGGACTTTTTGTGGACCTTTTCAAGGCCACGGGTCTCTGGGGTTTAGTCCTCATGTAATTCCCATGTCTATGTTGGTGCTAAACACAATGCCACTCTGACTGTAGATTGTAATTCAACGTGATGTCATGTTTTCATACAGCAGCAGAGCAGGTGGACAAATCTGACAGGTGGACAAAGGTGCTGGAAGTCTACGGAGTGAGATGGAACTAAGTTGACTTTCTGCTGGTTTTCCCATCCACTAAACATCTCAGTGCATTGATATTTGTTTGCAAAAGGACTTTGCCAAAGTGTTTGAACGGTATACGTTTGCACTGATTGGTTTAAAACTGGCACAGGGTGAATATTATAAAATAAAGAAATAAATGCTTTTCACCAGTTGCCTCTGTTCGCATGCTCCACCCTCAACCAAATAAAACGTTTTAATTTTGCTGGCATTGTTAGTATTCATTGATTGGACCTGACTTTGTTAACAAAGGTGACATATTTGCAAATTTAGTGCTAAATCCAGGCTCCCCCAGCCCTGCCTTTAGGGATCTACCGTCCTTTAGGTTTTCTCTGCAGTTAAGACTAATCTTATTTATCTTTACATTCAGATCAGCACAGTATCTCTCCAGGAAAAGATTGGGCAACCAAATATGTTGCATATGCTATGTTCTGCCCAACTGGCTTTGCTGGAAATGATAGCTTCTGGGCTTCTGTCTTCGTTTTGTTATTTTTTAAAAGTTGGTTAGAGTGGTACCCTTACAGTTTAGAAAGATAAATATATTTGAGACGGTACTGTATATATTCAATATGCTGGTGTTTCTTGTTTCCTTTTCAGCTTCTTGGGAGACTGAAGTCAAATTGCAGACATAACAGTGTTTTCATTCTTTGGTGGATAATAATGCTATCTTTAAACATTTTACATTTTTATGCAAGTTTGGAAAACAATACTTCTGTCTCCAACATTGCTCTGATGGTCATGTGATCTTTTTATACGTGGCTAAGAGAGTATTTGTTTTGTTGAGGAACTGTGACATTATAAACCACGACCAAAATTACAGCTTTTGGAGGACATTCTGCTGTGAAGCCCAATATTCAAACTATAAGAAAGATCCTCAGACAACCATGGCATTCAATGGAAACATGCTGAACGCTTATCCAGGGAGTAAATGCATGACTAGCATTAATCGCACCCATCCATCAAGAGAATTTGTAATAACCTTTGCCTTGCTTTGGGGCACGTGTGTCTGTCTTTGAGACTTTTCAGTCTGTACAGTGGCCTGAAATGTTGACAAAGCCAGGCATTTGTGTGAATGTCTTTCCTTTCACCAGAAAGCATGTTCTAAGGACCTTGTATGGCATGTGGGCCAAGTTGCTCTGGGGTGAATGAGCATCTAGATCCCAAGTGTATTTTGTACTTCCCATGTGCATTGTGGTGCTAATTGTAGTGTGTGTGTGTGTGTGTGTGTGTGTGTGTGCGTGCGTGTGTGTCTGTCTGTCTTTGTTGTTTTTTTTAGACTACACAATGTTCTGGAATGTCAAGAAAGTCAGGCATGTGTGTGAGAATATTTCCTTGCGGTTGAAAGAAGACTCATGTCAGGGTTGTTCTCTGCTGGTCTCCTTGATTCTGTGAAGATGTCGAATCGAGGTTAAAGCCATTGTCTGGTAAGTTAGGACACCATCCCAAAGAAGCCTTTGCCACACCAAGCACAGACCCATGACCAGCTTTATATTACCCTGAAACCACCAGAGAGGCGATGTTCGGCGTGCTGTGGACATACTTCCCAAAACCCCCACTGTCTGCTCAGACACCCGTGTGTCAGCGAGACCAAAACACCCCCAGCTCAGAAAACCCACACCTACACCAGATTTTTAAAGCCCAATATAGCAAGGTCTTAAAACCTCCTCCCCGCTGAATAAATCCTGAATTTCACTGAAGCTTGCTGTTGAGGCGAGGCTCACGCCATATCTAATGGAGGTTTCCCAGGGTGGCCTAAATGGCACACTGCTCCCTTTATAGTGTACTTGTAGCCCTGGTCAAAAGTGGCAAACCATGTTGAATATAGGGCCTGATTTGAGCCACAGAGGGTTAGTAATTTGTTCTCCAGACGTTGAGTGGGCGTGAATCACCCTGGTCACACAGCGGAGACGCTGGAGGAGCTGCACAGTCAGCTCGAGGAGGGATGTCGTGGAACAGATGGCAAACAAGAGGATCAGCGTTCATCTACGGGCTGTTCTATTGACCTCTGACCCCTAGCCAGCTGCGCTAAACGCTACCATCCTGAGCTCCAAAGTGTGATGCACGGTTTCTCTGCTTCGGGGTCAGACGTCGGTCGAAATGCAGTGGTGAGTGAGGGACAAGGCAGCAGCGAGGCTAGACTGCCCTGTGGGGACATGAAAGAGATGATACATGAAGATGGAGTCGGTTGGTGCTTTAGTTGTTCTGCACTGTAGTGTCCCACGTGGTTCTAGATATGTGTTCTGTCCAGTTCTAAATGGGTGCGCTATACTGCAGTTTCCTGTGTGGTTCTAGACTGTACATTAGATACTTGTCTTCAAAAAGCCTTTGACGGGGCATCACAGTAGGAGCTGCCTCACACATTCAGGACGGGGAGTTACCACAAAGTTGTCCTGGATGGTTTATAGCTTCCCTCGGATCCCGACACTGGCTCTGTCTCCTCACGTCTCCTCACCTCAACGGTCGGGTTACACCTGCTGCTTGGTCAGGGAGGAGAAAGGAGGCAGTGTTGTGTTAGAGAGATGTCCCAGACTGATTACCTCCTCTGACTTGTAACGTGGGAAGATTAGCTATTTGTGCCAAATAGCACTTAACATTGCCCCCTACTGGCAGGTTTTGAACGCATCTGTCAATGTGTAAAAAAGCCCTGTATAGAATCCTGCCTCAAACGTTTACAAGACTGAATTCAAACAATAACACCACCCCCCTCCACCCCAGCCCTCACCGAACGAGGCCCGCGTAGTATTACTCTGCTGTTCCACAAGACCTTCTGTGCATTTGGGCGGAAGTCTGGGAACGCAATTAATGCCCTGGGACATGGACACATGGACACAGGGTCAACTGGGAACTGCTGCTACCTCCGAAAGATGAGTTCATGGTGGAAGAGGCTGATAGAAGGCGTTGTTGGACCACAACTGAAGTGTGTGGGTTTCTCTCTCTTTCTCTGATGTGCAGATGTGTGACAAACATGGTAGAACACTGTGTCAATGAGACAGAGTTATTGACCATCTCTCCGATTGTGCGTTCATGGAGCTGTGGGAACACAGAACATAAATCTCAATATGTGTGGAGTCCATATGATCACAGAATTGTATTCCAAAACAGCATGTCTTTTGGTTCCTCTGTGAGATACAGTCAAGTTAGTTGAAGACCAAAAAACTAAAACTTGTGTGAGTAATGTCTTGATGCATTTGCCATTGCATGTTTTGAGAGGACTGCAGAAACAATTATAGTTTTGTTGTGTGTGTTTGTGTGTGTGTGTGTGCGTGTGAGTGTGTGTGAGTGTGTGCGTGTGTGTGTGCGTGTGTGTGTTTGCATGTGTGTGTTTGTGTGTGTTGTCTCATCTATTTAATGAAGTAAGGAAACTTGAAGCTTTTAAAATGTTTAAGGGGATGTGAGATTTCGATGGGTTTAGTAAATGTTTTCTGAAAACAAACCAGTACATATTTTTTTAGTTTTTACTACTACTGTGAAGTTAGCCTTCCAACCCGTTTGTTTTTGCCTTGAAAAATGTAAAAATATTTGAAAGTATTTTTATTGTATGGGTTGGGTGCAGAGTGCTTTTATAAAAATCTTATGTATTTACAGCTGCAGCAATTGATTTACCAACATAAATCTGGAAACATATATGTTTTTCCTAGATTTGTTCTGGTATGTTGCATTTAAAAGAGACAAACATCATGTTGAACTGATCATAATTCCCCCATAAGTGAAATGTTGTTAGTGTAAAGTACAGGGGCAAATCTCTAATAAAGTAAAATACTGCCCTTTCATATTACAAAGGAGAACACCATTTTGCTTTCACACACAACGAAATCCACAACGAGCTGAAGTTCTAGCCTGCTAGGCCAGCTATAAATAGGATCATCGTTTACCATTAGCTACCCACACTCAGCTCTGATACATTTGTGCCAGTGCTAAAATAAAACAGATCAGATTGTTTAACTAAATAAACCAATGCCCAAACAGTCGCCTTCATTTCAATTTCCAGTTGAAAGGCCTGGTGCCAAAGCTTGTTAGTGTTCAACAGACACTGTTTCCAGTTTGTCTTCTCATATCACCCTGCTGTTAGCCGTTCTTTTCTCCTGCCACTTTCCTTATGTAATTGTACTGCTAGCCAAACACATTTGTCCTGACAACGACATTCAGGAAGCTCAGGATGGTATGGAAGAGGCAACCTATTTTGGAACAATTACGTTTTTTAAAGTAGAGAAAATAAGTAGAAAATCTAAACGTTAGCATCCTTTATAAATATCAAATGCACTATACATTTAAGAAATGTCCTGAATGTGTCCTTCTTTGTCCCGCATCTTTATCTCCTTGTGTGCATTGTGTTTGTCCATTTCCATCTGGCCATAATGTAATCAGTAGTAATCTCTGTCTCAGCATCGACTTGTCCCAACGCTGCTTGGTGTTACTGCATTGGACCGGGACTTTATTGCAAATTGGATATCACCAAAATCAGGGAGAAAAACTGGTTAAAAAGGCAGAAACTTGAGTTGGAATGACCATTCTTATCCTTCTGTTTCTGTGACTGTTCCACTGGTGTGAGAGGAAAGATTGGTGCCGGTTCTGTTCAACGGCAACAAGCTTCGGCATCAGGATTTTCTACTCTGGGAACTGAAATCAAGGCGACTGTTTGGGCACGATTTTATTTAGTCAAATTGCCAACGCTCCCAAACTGCACAGGTAGGGTTCCAGACAGTCAGCACAGAGTCCAGCACCGACCTGGGGCTGTATCTGGGCACGCTCGAATCCGAGTGATTAGACATTGTCCTAAAAGTAATCTATCGGCGCTTGGCGAATTAACAAATACGTGCCGAAATGCCACTGCAGCGGATAGGAAACACATTAGGTCTCTCTACTGACACAGTGATGAAGTTATGGAAGGCCTATTTCCATTCTCCCGCCATCATTCGTCATGGAAGCTGATCTGTCATCGTGACTTGACTAATCTGTGGATCGACCGTTGTGTTATTCATCATACGCCCGTGGAGATGCAGTGAAATGGAGATTTGGCTGTTATCACTTTTTCGGGGGGTGGGGGTGGGTTCTCATTGACCTATTTGTCCTTGTTTTCTTCATGTCTCCCCATTATGGTTTTCTAGGAGATTTAGAACACAATACGACCTGGATATTTTCCGTAATTAAGTTACTTTCCATTTCACCTCCTCTTGTATGAAAATGTCAAGAGATTCATGGTTCCTCATCAGATGAGAATAAAATGGAGGCAAAGATTTATAAGAGACACATAAAAATTTTCCCCAGTCTGACCTTTGGACCCCTGGAAAAACAGGAATCATGTTGACCCCCTGGTAATTAAGATGTCCTGCATCTTCCCACCTGGCCCAACACACAGTGCTTTGTGGAAAATATCCAGACCACTTTACTTTCTCCGCATTTTGTTGTTTCACAGATTTAATTAATAACAAATTTGTTATTTATTTTTTGCCATGAATCTACACACAATACCCAATTATATCATGGCATAAAAAAAAATTGTTGGAAATATGTCAATTATTGAAATTGAAAAACTAAATGATCACATGTACATTAGTATTCAGACTGTTTGCCATATTGAGCTCAGGTGCATCTTCTGTCTTGTCGTTATCTTGTCTCTGGGATTAAAAGTCGATCTGTGGCAAACTAAATATATTTGACATGATTTAGAAAAATGCACACACCTGTGTACCATGCATGTCAGAGCAATAACCAGGCCTAGGCCCAGGAAAGTACTGAACACTATGTAGTTTTCACTTACGGCAACCATTTGTTTCATACGTTATGAATGATGTCCCTAACACAACTAAATGTGGAGAGGGTTTATACCCAAACACACTTCCATGTACCCAATCTACACCACACTATCACCCTGTAACCAAACTACACACCACCCTAACCCCACCACCCTGTACCCAATCTACACCATCCTAACCCACCACACTGTATCCAATCTACACCATCCTAACACACCACCATTTATCCAGTCTACACCACCCAAACACCACCCTAACACCAGCCTGTACCCAAACTACACACCACCCTAACATCACCCTGTACCCAAACTACACACCACCCTAACACCACCCTGTACCCAAACTACACACCACCCTAACACCACCCTGTACCCAAACTACACACCACCCTAACACCACCCTGTACCCAAACTACACACCACCCTAACCCCACCACCCCGTACACAATCTAAAGCAACCAAACCCACCACACTGTATCCAATCTACACCATCCTAACACACCACCATTTATCCAGCCTACACCACCCTAACACCACCCTAACTCCAGCCTGTACCCAAACTACACACCATCCTAAGGTGTGGTGTAGGATGGGGTTGATGTTGGATGTCAATATGTGTGTGGACAGGGTTGATGATGGGTGATGAAGGATGGGGTTGATGTTGAATATCTGTTTGGGGCTTGGCAGGGTTGATGTTGCCTAGTGACTCAATCAATCATGTTTCAAAACAGAGAAACCAAACCGCTGGCATCTCATCAGTACAGAGTGGCGAGCAGAGAGGCCTTGTGGCTGAAATACACAGAGACACACAGTCCTGGTCCCTACCACAGCGGAAGACCCGGTTGGCTCCAGAGAGCAGATGTCAGTGAAAGTTTATGCTCCTTAGTAATTAATTCTCTGTAGTTACATGAGAGAGGTTTTCCATTCTTTAGTGTTGTCTGTATGGAAATGTATCAAACATTTTCTGCCTTCCTGTTTCAAATATCAAACAGGAAGGCAAACAAGAAACAAACAACAGGGATGTGTGTTACATTTGCTCTGGTGGTTTTTTTCTGTAGAGATAACTGTCCTAGGTTTTGTCTGCTTTCAGTTGAGAGAGAGAGAGAGATAGATTGAAAAAGACAGAATGACAAAGAATATAAAAGGAGAGACCTTGACAGAGAAATGCCTTGAGAGAGACAGTGAGAGAGAGACATTTTACTTTAAATTGTACTTTAATGAGATATCCTTATTTCACTAACTCCCCACATCAGCCCCCTCCCATCCAAAACCACCCCCTCAAACCTGTTCCTCCATCTAACCCCCCCTCAACCCCTCCATCTAAAACCACTCTCAAACCCTCCCCAACTAAAACCGCCCCCTCAAAACTCTCCCCCCATCTAAAACCACCCCCTCAACCCCCCCCATCTAAAACCACCCCCTCAACCCCCCCCCATCTAAACCACCCCCTTAACCCCCCCCATCTAAAACCAGCCCCTCAACCCCCCCCATCTAAAACCACCCCCTTAACCCCCTCCCATCCAAAACCACCCCCTCAAACCTCTCCCCCCATCCAAAACCACCCCCTCAACCCCCCCCCCATCTAACCCCCCCCCCCCCGCCCCACATCAGTCCCCCTCCCATCTAAACAGAGTGAGACATTGACAGAGACCCTTTGATCGAAACAGAAGACAGTGAGAGAGACAGTAAGAGAGTCAGAGATAAATAATTAGAGTTAGAGTCTGCAAGAGAGAAACAGAGACACAGTTAGAGAGACTGTGAGAGAGACTGCGACATGCTGAGAGAGACTGTGAGATAGAGACAGCGAGAGAGACTGGGAGAGCGACAGTGAGAGAAAAAGAGAGAGTTAAAGACACACAATAAAAGAGAGAACCAGTGAAAGAGAATCTTGAACACCCTTTGCGTCAGTGCTTTCACTGTCAGACCGCAGACACCACTGTCTCACCACTACCGGACAAACTTATTTAAAAAAAATACTTCTCCACCCAAGATCCACACAAACACAGCCCTGGAAACGGTTGAATCTAAATAAAACATACAGATGGGTCCCTGACATCACAACACACTTCAACACAGTGGACTGAAATTACAACCTGCATGAATGATATCCTTTGGAGTAAATTAGGGGCAAACCTCACTGACGAATGTAGGCTTGTAACATGTTCTTGGAGGCTGATCATAAAAGAGCAACAAAAGAAAACGAGGGCAAAAGAAGAGCATCTGAAACCTCATGTGGAGAAAAATGTGTTGGTGCTGAAAGTAAGCACTTAAGGAACACATTAAGATATTTATCAAAAGGAAACATCAGCAACCACCAAAATGTTGTGGTGATTTTGAAAGAATATGAACAAAAGCTGAGCGTTTTGAGAACACTGGAAGGGACTGATGACCTGCTCAGTGGAAACCACCTCAGGGACAACTGGAATGGTCTGAAAGGAGAGCAGAAACATTGCACCATCCAGAGACCTTACTTTAAACCCCAAAATATCCAAGAACTCTGCTCTCCCGAACAATTAAAAGGAACCAGAACACACTGAGTAATGACCAGGGAACAGTGCATAAACATGACTGTTTTAAACACTCAAGGCTGTAGACGGAGATGCACCGGCTCCATTGCCAAAGTATTTTATCCGGCAAAGGAATACTGAGAAACCAAATCTGTGTCAATAATCAGTAACACTGTCTAACGATTTTGTGATTGTTGTTTTAGGCTGTGCCCCACCTGCCCCTAATGACCAGTCACATTTGGATTTGAGTTTGAGAGAGAGGGAGCGTGAGAAAGACAGCGAGTTTTAGAGACTGTCTGTCTTTTTCCCGGTCTTTCTCCCTGTCTCATTTTCTCTCTCACTCTTTCTCTCACTCTAGCTCTCTCTCTCTTTCTCTCTCTGCATGTGTCTTGTGTTCTGTAGACTGCCTTAGGAGTGGCTTTGAATGATGGGATGGGATATTGATTTGGGAAACGAGGACCCCAAGGTGCTCATGGGTGAAGACAGACGGTCAAAAAATGATATCCTCCGCGCGCACACACACCCACAATTCTACTTAGGCTCTGAATACCTGTGTTCCCGAGTTCCTCTCTTGTCTAAACACTTCATTCTGTGCCAGAAACGGTCAGGGTTGATGACAGAAGTGCTTCAAGTGGTTTAAATAGCCTGGGATATTCTCTCTGTTGCCCTGTACAGTAACAGAACCAGCCGGGGCCACACGGACACAGCCACTCTCTGACAGACAAAAGAATGATTTATTGTACACAGTGAACTAATGGAAATACTACACACACACACACACACACACACACAAACACAAACACACACACACACACACACACAGTTATAATACATTTTCTATTATGTTAAGTAAATCTGTTTGGAAAGACACTTTTGTGGTTCTAAAATTTGCCAAAATGCCAGAACCTTCCCACATCAACAGGACGTCTGGAGGGATCTCCTGGAAAGAGATTTTAGTAATGTGTTGGGGAGGTGGTGGAGAATCCGATTTGAGACGTGGCTTATTGGAGGCGTGGCTTTAATATGTTTTACTTTACCTCCGGTTAGTGTATCCTTCCAATCCATCACGTAAAAGACGCATTCTGGGAATTTTGTTAAAAAAAAGGTAATTGGTCGAGATGTGATGTAAGATGTTAATATCTGCATAATCTATGAGTAGAAGCACAGACACAATCACTCAGTTAGACAAGATATTCCAAGTATAGAATGAGTAGTAACTGTATGAAGACATGGGACATGTATCTGCACAAACATGACCTAGTTTATCATTTCCAGAGACACACTTCATCTTGACAGCTCCACCTTGAGCCCAGCTGAAATCTTCCCGCAACATTTATGCTCAGCATGTTGTTTCTTGTATTATTATATTCTGACTATTACAACTGTGAAAAACCTGTAGTAATTAAGCTCTTGGCAAACTCAAACACCTCTCAGATAGGGCTTTAATGCAAAATGTTGTATATAACTTTAACAGTATTATTATTCTACTTAGCCATTTAAGGAATTAAGGCACTATAAACAGCATACTGTACATTCAATTTATAGTCTGTCCAGTCTAGTGTCAAGAAAAAAACAAAACGTTTCATCCATTATTAAGTTAATCCCTTAAAACAATAATCAAAAGAACAGGAGTCCCCATTCAAGTCAATGAGTTCTTCCAAGCCAGTTCTGTTCTTTGTATTTGTATGGGTTTAGCATCATGTTGACCTAACAGGCTAGTCTCATAGTGTGTGTGACACTTAAAACATCTGTAGTATTTGTTTTAGTGTTCATTGTGGGATCAGGGGAAAATCCCATTTACTTTTTATCTCAAGTGCTGTAGTCTTGGATGGTACACTGTTCAAGTCAATCAGACAAAACATAGCTTTATTATTATTGCACACAAACACACACACACACACACACACACACACACACACACACAGACACAGACACAAACACACACACACACAAACGCACACACACACACACACACAAACACAGACACAAACACACACACACACACACACACACAGACACAAACACACACACACACACACAAACGCACACACACACACACACAGACACAAACACACACACACACACACAGACAGACACAAACACACACACACAGACACACACACACACAGACAGACACAAACACACACACACAGACACACACACACACAGACAGACACAAACACACACACACAGACACACACACAAAACCACTGACTTAACCACAAACACACACAAACACACACACACACACACACTTGGCCTGTGCTGCAGCGTCCTGGATTTTCCTTGGAACTGTTATGATCAGTTGTGTTTCTGTTGGCACTGATCTAACGAAGGAGTATGATTATTCATGGGTGGAAACGCTCTTTCCAAGTGGGGTTCCAGTCAGGGTCTTCTTTTATCAATGACAACACAAAAGCAATTATCCATGCAAGCCTGACTCATCAACCCGTTTTACAACCTGCCAGGCACTAGGAGATGAAACCAGCAATTCAATAGGTGCTTTATTGGCATGAATGGATGGTGGCCACTGTTGCCAAAGCAAACATGCTTAAGTAGCAATAGTGATACAGTACATAAATAAATACAATGAACCTATAAAAGCACAATAAAAATAAATAAATAATACAGTATACCAAATAATATTGACAGTTTTACAGAGAATAAACATAAATACATAGCAAGCAATAATCAAACATTCTGAAAAACAATCAACATTCTGGGTGCTATTGTTTCTCTTTTGTAATGACAGCTCAGGACATAGTCAGCTGCCAGGTCTATTGTTTCTATATTTTCACACAAGAGAATGCACATTTTCTCCTCAGCAGATAGTTCCATAAAACTGGCAATAACTTCTTTAAATTTCAAGAAATAAATATCTCTAACTGACTCATACTTGGAGCAGTGAAGTAGGAAGTGCTGTTCATTTTCAACTTCTCTTGAATCACAGTGTTTACAAAATCTCCCTTCTCTGACCACCCATGTTTCTTTATGCCGTCCTTTCTCTATAGCCAAGCTATGATCACTGAGTCCTGTCTCTATAGCCAAGCTATGATCACTGAGTCCTGTCTCTATAGCCAGGCTATGATCACTGAGTCCTGTCTCTATAGCCAAGCTATGATCACTGAGTCCTGTCTCTATAGCCAGGATATGATCACTGAGTCCTGTCTCTATAGCCAGGCTATGATCCCTGAGTCCTGTCTCTATAGCCAAGCTATGATCACTGAGTCCTGTCTCTATAGCCAAGCTATGATCACTGAGTCCTGTCTCTATAGCCAGGCTATGGTCACTGAGTCCTGTCTCTATAGCCAGGCTATGGTCACTGAGTCCTGTCTCTATAGCCAGGCTATGGTCACTGAGTCCTGTCTCTATAGCCAGGATATGGTCACTGAGTCCTGTCTCTATAGCCAGGATATGATCACTGAGTCCTGTCTCTATAGCCAGGATATGATCACTGAGTCCTGTCTCTATAGCCAGGCTATGATCCCTGAGTCCTGTCTCTATAGCCAAGCTATGATCACTGAGTCCTGTCTCTATAGCCAGGATATGATCACTGAGTCCTGTCTCTATAGCCAGGCTATGATCCCTGAGTCCTGTCTCTATAGCCAAGCTATGATCACTGAGTCCTGTCTCTATAGCCAAGCTATGATCACTGAGTCCTGTCTCTATAGCCAGGCTATGGTCACTGAGTCCTGTCTCTATAGCCAGGCTATGGTCACTGAGTCCTGTCTCTATAGCCAGGCTATGGTCACTGAGTCCTGTCTCTATAGCCAGGCTATGGTCACTGAGTCCTGTCTCTATAGCCAGGCTATGGTCACTGAGTCCTGTCTCTATAGCCAAGCTATGGTCACTGAGTCCTGTCTCTATAGCCAAGCTATGATCACTGAGTCCTGTCTCTATAGCCAGGATATGATCACTGAGTCCTGTCTCTATAGCCAGGATATGATCACTGAGTCCTGTCTCTATAGCCAGGCTATGGTCTCTGAGTCCTGTCTCTATAGCCAGGATATGATCACTGAGTCCTGTCTCTATAGCCAGGATATGATCACTGAGTCCTGTCTCTATAGCCAGGATATGATCACCGAGTCCTGTCTCTATAGCCAGGATATGATCACTGAGTCCTGTCTCTATAGCCAGGCTATGGTCTCTGAGTCCTGTCTCTATAGCCAGGCTATGGTCTCTGAGTCCTGTCTCTATAGCCAGGATATGATCACTGAGTCCTGTCTCTATAGCCAGGATATGATCACTGAGTCCTGTCTCTATGGCCAGGATATGATCACTGAGTCCTGTCTCTATAGCCAGGATATGATCACCGAGTCCTGTCTCTATAGCCAGGATATGATCACTGAGTCCTGTCTCTATAGCCAGGCTATGGTCACTGAGTCCTTTCTCTATAGCCAGGCTATGATCACTGAGTCCTGTCTCTATAGCCAGGATATGATCACTGAGTCCTGTCTCTATAGCCAGGCTATGGTCACTGAGTCCTGTCTCTATAGCCAGGATATGGTCACTGAGTCCTGTCTCTATAGCCAGGATATGATCACTGAGTCCTGTCTCTATAGCCAGGATATGATCACTGAGTCCTGTCTCTATAGCCAGGCTATGATCCCTGAGTCCTGTCTCTATAGCCAAGCTATGGTCACTGAGTCCTGTCTCTATAGCCAAGCTATGATCACTGAGTCCTGTCTCTATAGCCAGGCTATGGTCACTGAGTCCTGTCTCTATAGCCAGGCTATGGTCACTGAGTCCTGTCTCTATAGCCAGGCTATGGTCACTGAGTCCTGTCTCTATAGCCAGGATATGATCACTGAGTCCTGTCTCTATAGCCAGGATATGGTCACTGAGTCCTGTCTCTATAGCCAGGATATGATCACTGAGTCCTGTCTCTATAGCCAGGATATGATCACTGAGTCCTGTCTCTATAGCCAGGATATGGTCACTGAGTCCTGTCTCTATAGCCAGGATATGATCACTGAGTCCTGTCTCTATAGCCAGGCTATGGTCACTGAGTCCTGTCTCTATAGCCAGGATATGGTCACTGAGTCCTGTCTCTATAGCCAGGATATGGTCACTGAGTCCTGTCTCTGTAGCCAGGCTGTAGTCACTGAGTCTATACATTGTTAGTAGCTTTCTTTTTTTATATTCTTTGATGTGTACAAGGTGTTGTGCTAACTTGATATCTCTATTTAGAATTTGGTAACATTGAAGTTTTTGAGTGCATTTAATTTAATTTAGCCAGTATTTAGTGTAAGCATTCTGGATAGAGGTTTTAATTTGTTTAAGTTTTGTTACTGAAATGTTTGGATTTAGCTGATGCTTCTGGGCCTACTGCTTTAAAGGGTCACTCTCAGGATTATTATGTTTGTACATGAAGGCCTTTTGATGATAATATTCTGGATCATTTTGTGTTAGGTGAATCCAACATTTATTGGCTCTTTTCTCAATATGGAGTGCTAAGGGGAATCTCTCAAGTTCTGCCCTACATGCTAAGTTAGAGGAATTTCTGTTAACACCAAGGATATTTATACAAAATTCCAAGTGCGAAAATTCAGTTAGGCTTTTGTCCCAAGATGTACCATTTAAATTTGTTAAGGGGTCCCCAGATTTCACTGCCATACAAAAGGATTGGAGATATGACAGAGTCAAATAATTTGAGTCAAATTCTAATTGGGGGGTTAAGTTTATATATTGTCTTTCTAATTGCAAAATATGCTCTGCATGCTTTCTCTTTTATGTCAAAACGCCCAGATGAACTTATTGTCAGACCTAGGTAAGTATAACTGGCGGAGTGTTTCACGGTTGTTTCTCCCAGGGTGAAATGGTATTTACTCTCCTGAGATCTGGATTTTTTCAGAAAAATCATTACTTTGTTTTTTTCCATATTTATTCATAATGCCCAATGTTTACTGTACTGTTCTAGTAAGGACAGACTCTGTTGTAAACCCTGTTCTTTCGGTGACAATATAAGTCATCAGCATATAAAATATGCTTTATTTCTTTGTCTTGAAGTGAGAGTCCTGGAGATGAAGATGTTCCAGTACAGTGAGAGTCCTGGAGATGAAGATGTTCCAGTACAGTGAGAGTCCTGGAGATGTAGATGTTCCAGTACAGTGAGAGTCCTGGAGATGTAGATGTTCCAGTACAGTGAGAGTCCTGGAGATGTAGATGTTCCAGTACAGTGAGAGTCCTGGAGATGTAGATGTTCCAGTACAGTGAGAGTCCTGGAGATGTAAATGTTCCAGTACAGTGAGAGTCCTGGAGATGTAGATGTTCCAGTATAGCTGCCAGTTAATTTATGTAAATATTGAACAAGGTTGGACTGAGATTGCAACCTTGCCTCACTCCTCTATCCTGACTAAAGAATTCAGTTATTTTGATTTCTACTTTTACTTCTACTTGTTTTCTTCATACATCACTTTCATTATATCATAAACTTTGCCTCCTACACCACATTGAAGGAGTTTTAAGAACATACCTACATGCCATATTCAGTCAAAGGCTTTTTTGAAGTCTATGAAACAGCCAAATATTTTCCTTTTTTTTGTTTCATGGTCATGTTTTTTGATCAAGGTGTGAAGCGTATATATATATATATATATGGTTTGTTGTTCGGTTTTTGGGAAGGAATCCAATTAGACTTTTACTTAAGACCTTTTCTTCTTTTTAGAAGGCCGGATTCTGTCATTGATTATGCCACAAAAAACCTTTCCCAAGTTACTACTAACAGATATGCCTCTAGGTCAAATTTGGGGTCAAATTTGTCACAATTCTTTAGTATAGATGTAATAAAGCCTTGGTTCCAGATCTCAGGAAAGTAGCCCACCCTCATCACCAAGTTGAACAGCCTGAGAATGGCTTCCCTTAGATTAGGGCTGCTGGATTTTAACCTTTCTGCACTACTATCTGGTCCACCGGCTTTATCGCTTTCGAGGCCTTTCATTGTATTATTTAGTTTGGACAATGTAATGGGATTGTCCAGTTTGTTCCGTTTGTCTTTAATTATAGATTCTAACTCTTTTAACTGTTTGATGACCAATTTTCTGGTTGGGATAAGTTGTTTTTATGTGCATTTATAGAGGTTTTCAAAATGTAGTTTCCAAGTGTTACCATCATTTATAGGGAATTTTTGTGTTTTTCCAGGATTATCTAATTTCCTCCACAGTTCCCAAAAATATTTTGATTAAGCTGATTTGTCATGTAAAGTGCTTTTTTCTCCTTTAATAATGTTTTATATTTGCTTACATCTTGCTAGTAAATGAGACATTTTTCCTGGTTTATAGGGTCTCTGTGTTTTTTGTTTGATGAAAGTCTTAACCGTTTTCTGGCAATTAAACATTCAATGTCAAACCATTTGTCCTTTGGTTGTTTTAAATTTTTTTTTAGATCTCTTCATAATTTTTACATTGTATTTTTTTTGCCAGTTTAATGAATATGTCATTCACTGCATTAGTGGCTAGATAAACACCATCTTTATCTTCTTTAAATTGAGTAAAAAGGCAACTGTAAATCATGTTTTCAATAGCAATGCTATCTAGTGCTGTTTGATAATCTACATGGCTTGTTCCTGTCCACCTGTAGGTGGGTGGTAGGGGGTAGCGTTTGGGCTCTAGTTTTACATTAAGTCTTGGATTATCTGATATTTTTAGATGCATTTTAATTTGGCAGTGGTCTGACAGAGGCAGTTGTGGCATGACCATAAAGGCACAGATTTTCTCATGTTCCATATATGTTACGGCATAGCCCACCACACTAACCCCTTGTGCAGTGCTGTACGTAAACCTACCCAGAGAGTCACCCCTTTGTTCTGCCGTTAACAATACGCAGACCCAGGGTTTTACAGAGTTCTAGTACTTTTTGTCAATTTTTTGTTAATATTGCTGTCATAGCTCTGTCTCTGTCTATTCAGCTGGGATTGATACACAGATGTACGATCATATAAATGGGTGTTTTCCTCTAGATCTGGGTAGTCTGCTTCTTCACCAGTTCTAGCATCAAGATCTACCATTAACAAGACTGTGGCTACTGAATGAAAAAATATATATATCAGAACAGAGAATAAAAAAAAAACAGTCTTCATTAAAATATGGCGATTCAGATGGTGGTATATATATTGAGCATAAATAAATATCTCGACAATTTCTTTTTTTATTTTAAGCCGAATGTATGTTTCTTTTCTGCTGTCATTTCTCTCTCTCTCTCTCTCTCTCTCTCTCTCTCTCTCTCTCTCTCTCTCTCTCTCTCTCTCTCTCTCTCTCTCTCTCTCTCTCTCTCTCTCTCTCTCTCTCTCTCTCTCTCTCTCTCTCTCTCTCTCTCTCTCTCTCTCTCTCTCTCTCTCTCTCTCTCTCTCTCTCTCTCTCTCTCTCTCTCTCTCTCTCTCTCTCTCTCTCTCTCTCTCTCTCTCTCTCTCTCTCTCTCTAACACTGTCTGTCTGGTTTTGGTAAGGACACAGCTGCCATTGATAAGAACACAGCTGTCAAGTGTTGCACATACTGACTTGGTGTGTGTGGGGGTGTTAACTGGGAGTGTGTGGGGGGTATCTGTGACTCTGTGTCTGACTGTGTGTGTGTCTGTGTGTGTCTGACTGTGTGTATGTCTGTGTGTGTCTGACTGCACAGTCACCAACAGCCAGGAACATTAACACTCTCTACAATGTGCCACCATTCTACACTGCTGTCCTGCCACAACATCATTTGTGGGAGGTTTTATTGAGCATTGGTCTCTTCTAATATAAGTGTTGAAATTTCTATTTAAGAGAACCAAGTAGGAAAAACTTAACTGACTTGTAATTTCAGGGTCCTAACAACATTTAAAACAAATCAACTGGCAGTTGGATCCCTCTCTAATGATGGACAAGCGGAGATGTTGGTGGTTCATTTTCTTTTCATACTTCTACGAAAGCCTGTGCTCCAAACGGCACCCTATTCCCTACATAGCACACTACTGTAGACTAGGGCCTGTCTACATCAAGGCTTCAATGGTGAGCTCACTGGCTCAGAGTCGTGGTGGCGCAGCAAAGACATGGGACACACAGTCGCTTGTCAGCCAGAGGTCGTTTTATTTAAACGTAACTGAAAAATTAAAAAAAATCTACCATAAACGTAACCAATGAAACTGAAAATTAAAAAAAGGAATTTAAAGGAGAGCTGCTGGAGAGTGCCTGGCAGACAATGGGTGAAGTCGGTGCCCATATGGATCTCAGCGGTCTGGATCAGCGTGGCACCAACCCCCCGTGCAGAAGGCTGGCAGGTCCCGGAAACCTTGTGGGGGTAGCCAGCAGAATAAAACGCCCACCTACATTGAAGGCTGTGCTGCCCTAACAACGCAGGAGTGTGAAAGAAGGATGACCAGGAGGAGAAAAAAAGCCAGCAATACAACGGCCCCCTGAGCACAAACCTCCCAAGGTCCCAGAGACAGCTCAGCCACTGCCTATGTGCAAATCACGCTTCAATTTCTAAATAGTTCATCCAAAGTGGATTGACACACTCCAAAGTTCAAGCTGACATTCTGCACTTTGGCATCGTATCACTTGAAATTCAATATCAAGTTGATTAAGAGCTTTTGCCAAGTTACTTAAATATAAATATAATTTTGTCCTCCCAACCGAGATTGAGAGTGAGAGACGATGGTCAGGAGAAATCTGAAGGATTCACCCCACAGAGGAAGAGTATATTCGGTAGGGATGTTAGAAGTCAGGACATTGTTTGGGACGATGGTCTGTAGGAGCTTGAACGATTCAGTGAAACTAACAGCTTAGACCACCACTTCAAGAGGGAGATGTGGGGAGGTTCCTGAAATCCGCCAACACTTCCATGGATTTCTCTGTTTACTTCCAGGTTGTTTTGACGGCACCATCGGTCTACCCGCTGGTCGGCATCTCCACAGTACGGGGAACAAACAGATAAGGTGACCGCATTTCTCAAGTTTCTTGGGCGCCGATTTTTCTGCAGCAGGGATGTTATAGAATACAACACTTTCTGGTCTTGGTTTGTTTAAGCAGTGGTTTACCTGCAATGCATCATAACAGGGACGACACGTGAAACAACGACCGACAGGACACACTAGGAGAGGAGGAACCCAAATAGGAACATGATCGGGGTGAACGAGACACCGGCGAAGACTAAAGAAGGCACAGGAGAAATCAATGAACATAGAAAACGGATAGCTAGAACATGAAGACAATGAACATAGAAATGCAATGGCCAGCATGGTACATCATGGTAATCGACAATACACCATAGCCTAATATGCATCATGGTTAGCAACAACACATCATGTTTACTTTTAAAATGTCTGTCATTTGGCTGATGTTCCTATCCAGATTGCTTTGCTGTAAGTGCAAACATTTTTAGAAAGATAGGTGGAGCAAGATTTAAGATTTAACTAAGTAGTTTTCAGCAAAAGTCCCTGATGGAACGAGACCATACAAATATAATGACCATACAAATACACATGAAATGCAAAAAGCTAAGTTTACTAAAGAAAACAGAGGCCATATTTTAGGCAATCTACAACACATCACTGATTAAACTTGCTTATAAAAAGTCTGTTGAAGCAGGCAGATTTAGTTCAGGGATGTACAACACTTTTACATGCCATTATGATTAGAATCATGTGTCTGAACATTGAACTATCTGTTGATATTTAACCTCGGGGTTACTCTTTTCTTCCAGAGGACTGACCAGAGACATCTGCAGCGACAGCTCTAGCTGGGCACCGCCCCCAAAAACAGGGAATGTCACTAGAAAGACGGGGCCACCTCTGGCCACCTCCGACAAAAAAATAAATAACGCCTGTGCGGTTGTCCAGAAAAGATATGGTATAACGTTCCACAGGCTACTCAAAGTGTTCCTTTTCCCAGACCAGGCACACCAATGATCTGATCGGTAGTCCCAGAGACCTTTTCATTCCACAGGGACATCCTCTACTGACCGGACACACAAGTCCCTATGTCTTCACACGTGAATGGCGACAGGAAACTGAACTCAAATCGCCGATGTACAGTAACCCCACTGTGGTCCACTGCTTTCGTCAGTTTTCTCAAATCAAGCCTGCAGCTCCCGGTCGGCCGTGTTTATCAACACGTGCCAATGTAAACCAAAACGTTGTGTAAATGAAGGACCAGACAGAGGGGTTTGAGGGACTGTTCGGGGGGAAGTGTTCAGGGGGGCCCCTACCAGGGGAAGGATTATATCAGCGCACGTAACCACTATGACTGCCCGAGTACGATGAGCGTACTGGTGTGAAATGGGACCGTAATGATTTGGACTGGTGAAACCGTGAAAGGAGATGCCCTTAAACAATGTTGAATGTTTAGGTCTTCCTGGATTTTTATTTACTCAGCATGTAGATAGCACTCAACTAGTGCCTATAAATATCAAAGGTTTGAGAGCCCACTCAGAGCTGGAAGAAACTTGAAACCCTCAAGGGTACCACCGTTTCCCGTCAAACCCAAGGTGTCACAGTGACATGTCTGCACCATACAAGGACAATCACAGCGAAGTTGTGGGTGGGTTTGTAAAATCCGATAATATGTTAGGAATGATTTGATTGAATCATTTCAAATGTGCACGTTTCAGAAAGACATCAGGGTACTGAATGTGGGTCAAGACACATCAGGAAAACCAAACGTTTCTCTTAACGGGGCAGAAATTGGGAATCACACCCAGAAGGGAAAATAACAGATGACACTGACAAAAACGTTACATAATGGTACTTAAGGGATGTAACTTTGAAAGTGCATTTTAACTGGTTAATACCTGGAGGTAGATATTGTCTCACCATTTGTCAAGCACTGACTAGGGACTATTTGACCAATCCAATATAACTGTTTTTGACAGTTATATCGTGGGTTCACACATTATAAAATCTGGTGATGAAGTTCTACAGGGCTTTTCATAGAATCACAACATGTTACGAGAGCAAACAAAATATGGTATATAAACATGAAACCAGGCAAGCTTAGTTCAGCCGGCCCACAATAGAAAACATTCCTACCTTGAGATTTGAACCTGGGTCACCCACATGAAAGGCTGTGTCATTAATCACTACACCAAAGAGCAGTATGCTCACCCAGTGTAAGTATGGCCTCTTGTCTTTATCTGGAACAAATCCTCTTTTCCCACTGGCCGTTTTAATAGTTAATTGGCCATTCGTGAATGACAATGATACAGTAAAACTGACAAACGTTTTTATAACTAAGTTTACCTCCCCCACAAATAGCAGCTATGTTTTGCGTTTGCATCAGTAATAAGCTTTACCGGCATCTACTAACTTACTGGAATAATCATAAGAATTGAGCAATTGCTAGCGAGTCTGCCAAAGCTATTTCATTTCATGGCATAAGAACGTACTTTTTTCTTTCATGGCAAAACAACATACTAATTTATTTAATTTGTGAATTACATTTATACAATAACTATCAATGAAGGCCACTATAACTAACTTTTTCATCAAGTGAAAAGATGAGAGAATCGTGGAATCTACCAGAAATAATTAATCGTTGCTCTCAATAGATTTCCACAAGTCTTCCACATGAGAGGCACTGTCTTTAACCACTACGCCACGGCATTACGTTTCAGCAGTCGCTAGACTCCAGTGAGGATTGTGTTACACTGACTAACGTTTCTTATTATGTTTGACTCCAACACAAATAGCGTCTATGAACTGTATTGCTTTTGCCACTGGCTGTTTTAACAGCTTATTAGCCAGTAATAGGATCACTAGTATCTACTAACTTCCTAGGAATAATCATAAGAATTGAGCAAGACTGAAGATGAACTATTCCATGCCAGAAACAGTAACAATATTACCATATACAGTTTCATCCAGCGATGTTTTCGCCAACACAGAACAATTCACAATGCATACTTCGCTTTGCCTGCGAGGAGATACAAACTCAGGACCTATAGTATACAAGTCTGCTTCTCTGACCACTACGCTATTTAACAAGGGGCAGTCAGTCAGTCACTCTGTCAGTCAGTCACTCAGTCAGTCAGTCAGAGACATTTGTTCTTCTTAGCTTATGCAGTCTGGCAAAAAAATGAAATATCACAACAGGCGAACCAATAGAAGCCCTGTCTTTAAACGCTGCATCCTCTGAAGATAGAGAAGATCAGGTCATGACTTACAGAAGCAGAGGATGGAGGAGGATAGAAATGGAATCTGATGATGCTTCTGCAGAGGGCTAATCTGGGAAACAGCCAGTCATATGGCTACTGGACTGGCCTCTTTACATTCTGTCAGGCAGCCACTTGCCTCAGCCGCTTGTCTTGCCACAATGTACCACAAAGATCAGAAGAGTAGTGGGACCTTTCTATTATATTAATTTACAGTGATATACAATTATTTGACATTACAGTGAAAGGACCTTTTGTGTTATTATGCATAAAAGCTGATTTGATTAAAATAACAAAGTTTTCCAAAATGTTGCCTTCTTCTTCCACAGACTATTTTGCATATAAGCATATTTTCATTTTTTTTGTTTGTTTCAACTGTACATATTTAAGGAAAGTATTTTTAAGTGATGAAGGTGATTTTTCATTTTCACCTGCCATTCCTTAGGTTACCTTACGGAAGACAGAATGACGTGTGGGTGTCCGACAGCAAATCGAAACAGAGCAACGTGTTCCAGAGGGTTAACCTATGACCTTGTAACTCCGACCATTTGGTCACAGTGATTGTTTATTGTGACAAGACAACCGCCTCTGACAACTCCGGATGCATTTGTCTTCGGCACGGGCTGTGTGTGTCAGAGCGACAAACGACCAGTGCCTCCCATGGGTGTCCCTTCCGATATTTACAGACGTCTTTGTGGCCCCTGTCTCCGCTGGGCACACTACTTCGGCAGTAAGACCGTATTCCGGTAATGCATTTAACTTACGTCTTATATCGGCTGATTTGCGAAATTCTGCCACACACATAAAAAAATCATAAAGGGCATCGGGTGAAAAATTATGACATGACCTACTTCTGGCACGCCGATGTGTCAGTGGCTTTCACTTTGGTTTGTTTTGCCCCCACAATTTTGTACTAGGTGATCAATTATTTTCCCTACCTCATAGATCTACATTACACCAAGCTATTCCACAACACATTCTTGGCCCGGCCCATTATTTCTAGGGTGTTAGGATATGAAATATGACCGTTAAACCCATCCTCTTCACTCCACTTCTTTCCAAGTCCAAATGGCTGGAATGTGATGTGTGAAATAGGAGATGCATAGGGTCCTGGTAAAAATTGTCTCTCACATTACATTGAGCACCACTCAAATCCTGCACAGCTGTGTCAACACGGCAGAGAAAAATAAGCATTGAGGAAGAAAACCCAAAATAAATCGTTAATATTGGAGGCAATGCCTGACTCTCACTCTTATGCTATGGGGTTTGACACGTTCAAGTCAGAATGGTTACTGACAGGAGTGTGTTCCAACAAGGAACCAAAATCGAGAGCATTTCTTTCTCTAGAACCCACACAGTCATGTATCCTGACAGTGGCCTTCAGGAGATTCTTGAGAAACAAAAAGCAATACAGAGAACCTGATCAAATGATAATAATATGAATTAAAGTTTATCCGAGCTGTGATGTAAATACAGTAGTTTGAGAGATAAAGGCACTCAGAAGACACTTGCTAAGGTCTGAATATATCCCTTCACTCACATGTGAGCTTCTTGATCTCTGACATCTGTGTTGGAAGAACAGCTCTTTTTGTTCCTCACTGAGCCTAGTAATCAGAGCAAGCTGGGACACATGCATGCTTGCCCACAGCCTCCTTTGTCATTGTCTTTCCAGCGGTAACTCTGTGTCTGCCTCACTCTGAAGAGACCAGAATGCTTGTGTGAAACGTGATTGGACTCAGACTTGGTCCTGGGGGCATCTTAAAAGAGTAAAACGAATATGTGTAATAATAAAAGCACACAAGTTGCGAATTAAAATAAAGACCTTCTGCCAATCCAACCTTGAGCCGAAATTCTTTCCTCACACCAGCAATGACATCATCGCCCCTGAACGTCCCCCCCGCCTCACTGACGATGGGGGGTCGTCGTGGTAATGGCAGCAATTGTTTCCGTGGCGGCCGGAATTTTCATGCGGCCAACAGCATGTGGGTAATGGAGGGAACAGACAGAAAGGAAACAAAATCTGTGGATGATCAGAGTTCTTTCTGGAAATAGTGTAACCTGTAACTGATTCCGGGCCTGTGGAAGAGGACCTCTGACCCCACGGAGGAGGATGGAGTCCTGTGATTGGTCAGTGCAGTCCAGGAGAGACCAAACATCACTTGAGTGCTTCACCTTAACCATCACAACGCAATGATATTGTGAAATGAAAGGATATATCAACTAGAGCTTTAACCCAGACCAAGTTTCTCCTCTTTTGGTCTTATCGTATTTCTGCTCTCTAAGCAGTTTTGTTCTTTGTTCTCTAACAAAAGGGTTTTGAAACTATTTCCTTTTGTTTTGTTGTTAAACAGATGGCACTGTCAACTGGAATATGTTATTATTTGCTTTTTTGCATTGCCATTCATTAGAAGACTTCCAACAAAGCAATGTGTTTTGTTTTTTCACACTGTAAAATTAGAAAGAAACAAAACACAGTGATTGGGTAATAAAACCATGAAAGGTAGAAATGCACTGAAACACCAATGTATTATAGAGAAAGAAAGGTTTCAGGCACGGCAACTGTCTTGAGAAATACATGTGAAGAATGTGAGCTGCCCATACACAGAAGCTTCTAGGTGTTTAGCTAGACAGACCTTATTCTCTGACGGTCAAAAAAAGACTAATCCAAAATAACTGCTTCTTTGTTCCTTTGACTGCTTACAGAATACAAATGGCTTATAGCCTAAATAAATAATTATGATTAGGGCCACAATGTCTGGAAATACGAAAATAACTTACACAGAAATTATCCAGTAATCAAAATTCACAGTACTCAGCACTTATTCCAAATACAAGACATACAATAGTTTCCAAAGGAAACCCATAAATATTCTCCTCAGATACAATTATTTGCACTCAAACCACAACACTTTCTTGTAATAACTTAGGGACATTTCTGTCAGTGCCATACTGGCCTAAAGGTTTCTGTCTGCCCAACAGATCTCTGGGAGGAAGAGCAGTGTAACATCAAATACATTAGTGGCTTACAGATGTCTGTCTTGTTCTCCCTCACACAGACTGCTGGATAACTACAAAAGGTTATTCCATACACAGTGTTACACCACACTACCGTAAATTAAAATGTACCCAGGGTCCAATGGCAATATGAATGGTGCGTCATTGTAATCCACCTTGACACAAAATGGAGGTACCATGTCAGATGTAGTTGATGTACGGCTAGTCATTTTGGGAGCATCCCCAATAACCCACGAGTCTCATTATAGTGCATTATTTTTGACAGTTACACTTTTGTGATTTAGCTGGGGTTTCTATCTGGATCCACTGGGGCCACACATTTTTCATGGTTGTTTTTATGGAGCTCCTACAGAATTCAAATCAAGCCTACAACCCTGGCATACAAATAGTCTGTGGGAATCAAACCTACAACCCTGGCATCCAAATCCTCTGTGGGAATCAAACCTACAACCCTGGCATACAAATCCTCTGTGGGAATCAAACCTACAACCCTGGCATACAAATCCTCTGTGGGAATCAAACCTACAACCCAGGCATACAAATCCTCTGTAGGAATCAAGCCTACAACCCTGGCATACAAATAGTCTGTGGGAATAAAACCTACAACCCTGGCATACAAATCCTCTGTGGGAATCAAACCTACAACCCTGGCATACAAATCCTCTGTAGGAATCAAGCCTACAACCCTGGCATAAAAATAGTCTGTGGGAATCAAACCTACAACCCTGGCATCCAAATCCTCTGTGGGAATCAAACCTACAACCCTGGCATAAAAATCCTCTGTGGGAATCAAACCTACAACCCTGGCATACAAATCCTCTGTGGGAATCAAACCTACAACCCAGGCATACAAATCCTCTGTAGGAATCAAGCCTACAACCCTGGCATACAAATAGTCTGTGGGAATAAAACCTACAACCCTGGCATACAAATCCTCTGTGGGAATCAAACCTACAACCCTGGCATACAAATAGTCTGTGGGAATAAAACCTACAACCCTGGCATACAAATCCTCTGTGGGAATCAAACCTACAACCCTGGCATACAAATCCTCTGTAGGAATCAAACCTACAACCCTGGCATAAAAATAGTCTGTGGGAATCAAACCTACAACCCTGGCATCCAAATCCTCTGTGGGAATCAAACCTACAACCCTGGCATAAAAATCCTCTGTGGGAATCAAACCTACAACCCTGGCATACAAATCCTCTGTGGGAATCAAACCTACAACCCAGGCATACAAATCCTCTGTAGGAATCAAGCCTACAACCCTGGCATACAAATAGTCTGTGGGAATAAAACCTACAACCCTGGCATACAAATCCTCTGTGGGAATCAAACCTACAACCCTGGCATACAAATAGTATGTGGGAATCAAACCTACAACCCTGGCATGCAAATCCTCTGTGGGAATCAAACCTACAACCCTGGCATACAAATCCTCTGTGGGAATCAAACCTACAACCCTGGCATACAAATCCTCTGTGGGAATCAAACCTACAACCCAGGCATACAAATCCTCTGTAGGAATCAAGCCTACAACCCTGGCATACAAATCCTCTGTGGGAATCAAACCTACAACCCTGGCATACAAATCCTCTGTGGGAATCAAACCTACAACCCTGGCATACAAATCCTCTGTGGGAATCAAGCCCAAAGCGCTGGCATTCTGGTCTCCTATGGGAATAATATCCACAACCATGATATTCCAGTCCTCCATGGGAATCAAAACCCAAACCCTGGCATTCTGGTCACCTGTGGGAATAAAATTCACAACCATGGTACTCCAGTCCCCCATGGGAATGAAACCCTGGCACTTTGTTCCCCTGTGGAAACCCTGGTTTCCAAGCGCCATGACCTACCATTTCTGCCGCACAGGACCAGAGATGTATCGGCCATGGTCAAAACTAGTGCACTAGAACAGGAACAGGTTGTCATTTGGAACAAACACATAATTATTTGACAAATGTACCATTATTTGTTTAGGCCAAGATTCATTGGGAGGTTTGTCAAGAGTTGGCACCATCTTCAAGGGAGGAACATGTCCACTCAAGCAGGCTTGCAATATTACATCATCACTTACGACCTCGTCTCAAGATTACAGAGAAGAGTGATCTTAATCAGACGTCTCGCTCAGTACTTACTACGGTTGTATAGGGGTTCACAGCTGGGTGTCATTTCA